>NC_072732.1:218630996-218741269 GCF_026930045.1 Uloborus diversus
GAAACTTTCTTATTTTCTTTCCACTTTTGTCAACTTTAGATGAAAAAGCGAGTTTGGGAGCCATTCTATTTTATCAACGTTCATATGTAGAATGAGAAAAAAAAAGAAAAAAGGAAAACATTAAGAATCGGAGCGGTTATTTGAATAAACTAAAAAGCAAAGCGTTTGCTTAAGGTTTAGACTAATCCAGTGTGTGAACTTCCGCTTTCCGTGATGCTAAAGGGATGAAAGTCCATTCACAAAACCAATATTTAGTGTCAACGAAGCCCATTCTAACGCGCCGCCTCTTCGTTCCAAAAAAATTTCATGTTGCAGGCGAGCAATTTGCGTCAGCAATAAAAAAATTCATTACTTAAGGAAAAATTCGCGTTATAGCCATTTCGCGTAAGTCGGATCGCGTTGTAGCGGGATCCGACTGTACAGTAAAACCTATCTACAACGACACTATTGGGACCTAAAAAAGTATTGTTACAAATCCTGTAAATAGTAATTATTGTAGTAACGTAACCTGTAAATAATTTCCCGTAATGAATATACAACCCCTTAACATATGGCTAAAGTATACAACCCCCTATTCTTTTTATTTTCATTGATAAAATTTGATAACGGTCTACGCATTTCTCGAAGCAGAAAGAATGTTGTAGAAAATTCTTGGATGTTTATAAAAGCTGTTAGCGATGGATAAACGGGGAGTTTCGATTCAGATTTCGAACTGAGAAGATTTTTGCTCTGTTTATAGCGAGGCATTTCGCTGTGTTGTTTTCGTATTTGGAAGTAAATACGTGTGTAAACGTTGAGTTTACGGTGTTGTGTGATAATTGCTGATGAATAATTTAGCAGTTGTTAACGGTTTCTCCTGTACATAGTGTAAATAAATTTCCTGTGTTTTTATCAAGAACTGTGTCTTCATTTCAAGAAAGTGGAAGTCGCACCGAATCCGTTACAATTGGCGCCCAACGTGGGGCTTCTTCTGGACTTTCTTGGAGTAAGTGTGACTTTGGACATTTTTTCATAAAGACTTTTTTGAATTAGGACTTTATTTTTATGGTGATTACTCGCGCAATGGATGAACAATTAAAACAACTTCTTGACGCAATCACCTCTGTAAAGAGTGATATGGCGGCTAATCAAGAACAATTAAAAAGTGACTTGACTGCAAGTTTTACAGCCAATCAAGAACAACTAAAAAGTGACTTGACTGCAAGTTTTACAGCTAATCAAGAACAATTAAAAAATGATATGGCAGCTAATCAAGAACAATTAAAAAATGATATGGCAGCTAATCAAGAACAATTAAAAAATGATATGGCAGCTAATCAAGAACAATTAAAAAATGATATGGCAGCTAATCAAGAACAATTAAAAAATGATATGGCGGCTAATCAAAACCAATTGAAAAGTGATTTAACGGTGCTGAAAAATGACCTAGTTTCTAACCAAGAGGAAATTAAAAACGATCTTACTTCGGTAAAGACAGTGATGGAAAATAAATTTAATGAGATAGAGCATCGAGTTGATGCTATCGAAGAGAAATTTGAAGAAAAATTAAGTTCCGTGGAAGGCCGATGCAATGCTGTAGAAAATAAACTGGAAGAAGAAGATAGAAAATTTCATCAACTTAAAGAAGACATCTTTAAAGACCTGGAAAGGAGATTGGCGACCGCGGAAAGCAGCTCTGTACAGTTTGGCGCTCCCACATCGGTTGCTCGACCGTCCATTAAACTTGCCACATTTGATGGGAAAACTTCGTGGCAGGTTTACAAAACTCAGTTCATGATAGTGGCGGAAGCGAACGGATGGGACTCTGCTACCAAGGCCTGCCATCTTGCAGCATCCCTGAGAGGTGACGCAGCGGACATTCTTCAGAACCTTCCGGACGGCCAGCGCCTGGATTTCGCCGCCCTCACATCTGCGTTGGAGCTTCGCTTCGGTGAGAAGTGCCAGAAAGATTTCAGCCGACTCCAGTTGAAGTCCCGTTTCCAGAGAACCGGAGAAACCCTGCAAGAGCTCGCGGCGGACATCGAAAGACTGTCTCATCTTGCTTTTTGCGACTGTCCTGCAGATGTTCGGGACAACCTGGCACTCAACTACTACATCGACGGGGTTCGAGATCCGGAAATCCAGAAAGCTCTACGGATGGCGGATGTCAAAGACCTGAATTCTGCTGTTGTGTATGCGATGAAGTTGGAGGCCGCCCAGCAAGCAACCCGCAAGGATCGCCATTCGATCCGCGGCGTCAAAACTGATGAGCCTGATCCGGTTTCGTCACGCTTTGCTGAACTGGAAAAGCAAATAAAAGAAATTGCAGGAATCCTCAAAAGGACTTCGGCTCCCAAGGACCAAAATGGACAATCACTTAAGTGTTGGAAATGTGGCGGCGAGGGTCACTTGCGAAGAAACTGTGAAGCTCGCCAAGAAACCAGAGGGAAGAGCACCTCTCCCTCGCAGGTCCAGGAAAACTAAGCCATGGCAATCTCGCGGGGCGGAGGTCGCCAAATTGGAATGAGCCCCATCTTAAAGTTTTCCAGATTTCATCGACGAGTGGCGGCAGTAATGGACTGTTTGTTTACGCATATGTAAACGGGTTTCCCTGCGAACTGATTATTGACACTGGAGCCAATGTTACGATCATTAGAACAGATGTGGCTCGTCAATTTGGACTCAACATTCTGTGGACGCCGCCCTGCGTTACCCTCCAAACTGTGACAGGTGACAAGATCGAGATTGAAGGTAAAGTGAACTTAGAAATTGTGTTTGGAAATGCCATTTACCATCATACCGCATTCGTTGCTGCTATCATAGACCCCTTCATTCTCGGATTGGACTTTTTAAAGAAGTATGACTTCAACCTCGATTTCAAGACTAACGAGCTGCACTCGACGAGAGAAGACATAGCAGTCTTTCCCGCAGAAAGTGATGTAAAATCCGCTCATCAAATAATTGCCCAAACAGATTTATCAATTCCCTCAAGGTCAGAATCATTAATACCCGGCTCCATTGAAGAAAGCAATAGTTTTAGATTTGGACTCATTGAATACCCCAACTTAAGCAATAACCCAAAAGGAGTGCTGGTGGCATCTACGCTTGCGGACCTTTCCAAGGATGTAATTCCTGTGAGAGTCGCCAACGTGAGTGAAAGGCCAAGGAATATCCGGAAAGGCGAAGTGTTAGCAACTTGTACTCCCGTAAACTGCATCATTAGAAGAATCAATTCCCCCGAGACTGTGTCTTCTGAGTCCTTGACATCGAAGTTAATTGGGAGTGCACCCTTATCGAAGGATCAAAGAACTGCTGCGGAACAATTGGTGGACGACTTCAAGCATCTGTTTTCATCTACATCGGAGGATGTGGGCCGGACGAATTTAACGCAGCATAGGATCTACACTGGAGAACACCCCCCTATTAAACAGCATCCAAGACGACTACCGTTCGCCAAGAAGGAAGAGGTTGAGACCCTCCTGAAAGAGATGAAGGAGAATGATGTAATCGAACCGTCATCCAGTCCTTGGGCCTCTCCCATCGTCTTGGTCCGAAAGAAAGATGGCTCCACCAGATTTTGTGTCGATTACCGACGGCTGAATGAAATCACCAAGAAAGACAGCTACCCTCTTCCACGGATAGACGACACCTTGGACACTCTTTCCGGACACAAGTGGTTTTCGACCCTGGACTTGAAGAGCGGCTACTGGCAGGTTGAGATACACCCTGATGACCGAGAAAAGACAGCTTTTACAACTGGACAAGGCTTATGGCAGTTTAAAGTGATGCCCTTCGGCCTCTGCAATGCACCAGCTACGTTCGAGCGTCTTATGGAGACAGTGTTAAGAGGACTTTCTTACGAATCCTGTCTGGTCTACTTAGACGATATCATCATCGTGGGACGCAGCTTCGAAGAACATCTGGCAAATCTTAGGAAGGTGCTGCAAAAGCTTAAGGAAGCCAATCTGAAGTTAAGCCCGTCCAAATGTAATTTGTTCCGCCGGGAAGTGAACTACCTTGGTCACATCATCTCTTCTGAGGGTGTGCAAACCGATCCAGAGAAGGTATCTGCGGTCAGGAGTTGGAGTCGTCCCGAAAACATCCATCAGTTGCGAAGTTTCCTGGGGCTCTGCACGTACTACAGGAAGTTTGTGAAGGGTTTTTCCAACATTGCACGACCTTTGCATAAGCTGACGGAGAGCAAGCAAAAGTTTGAATGGTCCAAAGAATGCGAAGATGCATTTCTACGACTGAAGGAGGCTTTAACATCAACGCCTATCCTCGCCTATCCTCAGCCTGAAAAATCCTTCAACCTGGACACTGATGCGAGCAACGAGGGAATTGGAGCTGTTTTATCCCAAGAAATTGACGGAAATGAACATGTCATCGCTTACTGGAGCAAATGCTTATCAAAGTCGGAGCGAAATTACTGCGTCACCAGAAAGGAGTTACTGGCCATAGTGAAAGCTGTAGAACACTTCCATCATTACCTCTACGGCCGAAAATTTCTGCTTCGGACAGATCATGCCTCGTTAACTTGGCTTTTGAACTTCAAGAATCCGGAAGGCCAGATAGCCAGATGGATACAGCGGCTCCAGGAATATGACATGGAGATCAAGCATCGAAAAGGGTTATCTCACGGTAATGCTGACGCTTTATCAAGGAGACCCTGTCCTGAGAACTGCCACTATTGTTCCCGAATCGAGAAACAGTATGGAACGACTAGCCCTACCGCCTATCAGGTGACAGTGACTCCAACATCATCAGAACCTGATCCATGGAGTGATGACCAAGTTCGAAAAGATCAACTTGAAGACCCCGACATAAAACCAATTTTAGAGTTCATGGAAAGTGACAGTCGACGCCCTAGCTGGCAGGACGTTTCCATCTTCAGTTCTGCAACAAAAAGATACTGGGCTTTATGGAACTCACTCCATTTACGGAACGGCGTGCTACACCGGAAATGGGAATCTGACGACGGCAAAACATCTAGGTGGCAGTTACTATTTCCCCGATCAAGGATTTCAGATGTTTTGAAAGAAATACATAGTAGTGCGACTGGAGGACATTTTGGTGTCTTGAAAACCCTTAATAAAGTTCGGGAGCGCTTCTTCTGGAGCAAGGCGAAGGATGATGTGGAGAAGTGGTGCCATTCTTGTGACGCCTGTGCTGCTCGTAAAGGACCGAAGAAGAGAAGCAGAGGGAAGCTACATCTGTACAACGTTGGAGCTCCTTTCGAACGAATTGGGATCGACATCCTGGGTCCTCTACCAAGAACTGCTGATGGGAACAAATACGTTCTTGTTTCCATCGACTATTTCACGAAATGGCCCGAAGCGTATCCCATTCCAGATCAAGAAGCTACCACCGTAGCAGAGACTCTAGTCCAACATTGGATCTCGAGATATGGAACACCTTTGCAGATTCATTCCGACCAAGGGAGGAGTTTCATCTCTGCTGTTTTTAAGGGCCTATGTCAAATTCTCGGAATTGAGAAAACTAGGACAACACCACTACACCCACAATCGGACGGCATGGTGGAGAGATTTAACCGCACAATCCTGAATAATCTCTCACTTATGGTCTCCAGAAATCAACAGGATTGGGACAAGAAGCTACCTTTGTTCCTGCTGGCCTACCGCAGTGCTGTCCACGAGACTACCGGATATGCCCCATCTCAGATGCTCTTCGGACGAGAGCTTCGGCTACCTTGTGATCTCGTCTTCGGTCGTCCTCCGGATGCGCCTTCATCGCCTGAGGAGTACATCCAGGATCTCCAGGCCCGGTTGGAAGACGTTCATAACTTCGCACGAGAGCGAATCAACATCGCGGCGGAGAAGATGAAGACCAGATACGACACAAGGTCTACTGGACATGAATTCAACGAAGGCGACAAGGTTTGGTTATGGAATCCCATCCGACGGAAAGGTCTGTCACCCAAATTGCAGTCGCATTGGGATGGACCCTACAAAGTCCTTAACCGACTAAATGACGTCGTAGTGAGGATCCAAAAATCACCTAACGCAAAACCTAGGGTTGTACATTATGATCGGTTAGCCCCATACTATGGCCATAGTTCATGAGTATTACGTAAACAACCATGGTTGATAACATAAAAGTTGTAGATAATTTTTGCTTTTAATGTTTAGTAATATTTCTTGTTATTATTGTGTTTTCTGTATCTGTTAGTTATTATTTAATATGTGTATTTGTGAACATGTGATAGGAGTTTGGCACCCTTTCTGGGGATTGTACTGCCCGGGACGTGCAGTCCTTAGGAAGGGGGCAATGTTACAAATCCTGTAAATAGTAATTATTGTAGTAACGTAACCTGTAAATAATTTCCCGTAATGAATATACAACCCCTTAACATATGGCTAAAGTATACAACCCCCTATTCTTTTTATTTTCATTGATAAAATTTGATAACGGTCTACGCATTTCTCGAAGCAGAAAGAATGTTGTAGAAAATTCTTGGATGTTTATAAAAGCCGTTAGCGATGGATAAACGGGGAGTTTCGATTGATATTTCGAACTGAGAAGATTTTTGCTCTGTTTATAGCGAGGCATTTCGCTGTGTTGTTTTCGTATTTGGAAGTAAATACGTGTGTAAACGTTGAGTTTACGGTGTTGTGTGATAATTGCTGATGAATAATTTAGCAGTTGTTAACGGTTTCCCCTGTACATAGTGTAAATAAATTTCCTGTGTTTTTATCAAGAACTGTGTCTTCATTTCAAGAAAGTGGAAGTCGCACCGAATCCGTTACAGTATTTTTATAGACAGGTTATCGCTATAGACAGTCTGATTATTCATGCTGACATTTTGCTGGGACGAAGGAAAATACCGTTATAGACAGGTTTATTGTTATAGACAGTATTGTTATAGAAAGGTTTCACTGTAGTAGTTTTGAAATACGTAGTCAAATTGCACTTATTATCAGGTTTAGTGTTACAAGGCTGCATTCATTTTTTCCCTCAGCATTTAGCGTGGGGGGTGGTTGGGGGAGGGATAATGATTACGGATTACAGTTTTAGCTGCGATGTAGTGTAGAGTGACACATTTACTGTTTTTTATTTAGTGTTATTATTTCTAAATATTATATTTAAATTTTCATTTTCCCCCAAACAATCTCCATAAAAAATATTTTTCTGGAAATAGTGAGTGTGGAATGTAGATTACCACATTCAGGAGGAGAAAGGTATTTTTTTGATTGAATTTGGAATGTATGTTACAGGAGCATATCCCATTCGAGAATTTGAAAATTAAGCTATAAATTTTTTAACGGGATCGATTCCTTTGCTTCATAGAGCAATCACCCCCCCCCCTTTATGACATTAAGGGGTTACAGTACCTCAAAAATGATGAAACTATCAAAAAAATTTTTATCGCTTATTTCAAAACTAAAAACTATTCTGAACACAGGGGAAAAGTTTCATTGCTTTAGTTCAAATATTTAAAAAGTTATGAGTGGTTTTAAGCCATGATCGCTATGGGTTCTTATGCAAAAGAAAAACTTTAAATTGCTTTTTTCTCGATGATGGTTTTTTTGTGTTTTCGCGTCACTAGAATCCCTAAGGATTTTTTTCTATTAAAGATACGGCTTTAAAGTAATACTTTTTGCAATTGGGATAACATATTTGACAACACTGTGCATTGGATAAGCATTTTATAAATTACTCAAATGTTTAGAGCATGTTAAACCTTGAAAAACCAAATTTTTTTTTAAAAAAAACTTTGATTTTTTACATAATTAATCACGGAAAATTTTCTAATGAACTCATAAGAAAATGAATGCACAGATTTTTAGAGATGATTATAGTGATCGTTTAACAAAAAACTTTTTTTAAATTAGTGCAAAAATAAAAAAGCCTTAGGGATTTTAAAAATTTGAAATTTTCCTCAGTTTTTTGAATTTTTAAAAAAAGTAGGCAATATTTTTAAATTTTGAAAATAAATTATTGATTAAGAAATAAGTACACATGTTATAGTTTCAAAAAAATATAAAATTTACCTAAATTTTAAAAAAATGTTTGAAAGGGACTGTGACCCCTTAAAATGTTGATATAAGTACGCTGTAGTTGCAGAGTTTCTTTTTTTTTTCTGCTTGGATGTAAGTGAATCTTGGTAAACTACACCTCTTCAAATTGCACGCGTTTTATCGTATCTTTCAAGAGCTAGAGAAAAGTTGAAACATTCTGCGCTCAAATGAAAGAGTAATGTACTCGGCGAAGTAAAAAATCTTCGTGTCATCAAACACGTCACTTAAAGTGTCTGAGTGGTTTAAAAATATGTACAACAGAATATGTAAGTAAACTGAAGGAAAAGAAAACTGCATTGCGCAAAAAAGGTACCGAACTTTTTCTTTATTTATCTTATGCATTCACCATCTCTCTCTTTTTTGGCCTACTTTCCTATAAATTAGTTTCCAGAAGCATGGAAAAAGGACCAATTGTAAAATAATCGTTAAACACAAAAATAAATACCAAGTCTAAGTTAAATCAGGGTTCGTACTGAATTTCAGAAATAAAATGAAGGAGTTTTGGAGGATTTTTGAAGGTGAGATTTGGAGGAGTACTAACGGGCTGTCCTTAAATGATGTCACACTTTTTTTCAACATATTTTAATCCCCTTCCTCCTTCGTCACAAAGTGTCACGCTAAACCTTACTCTTCCTCGTGTTCTTGTCACATGCCATACTTTTTATAAACATATTGTTACAATAAGTGTGTGATGTCACTTTTTGTCATCCTCTCTCTTCCCCTTGTCACAATTTCATGAGTCAGTCTCCTCCTCAAGGCATGACATCACTTGTGGATGACCCTTTTTACAAACAATATCATGACTTCGATCTACTAAACAATTTTTTTAAACACAATCACTTAATATAGTACATCTACTTATATTTTTAAATATTTAAATAGTAATTAGACAACCTGACTTTTGTTGCTGAGAGTGTGGAGGAGGAAAAAAACAATAATCATAACAATTGAAAAAAAAAGCCAATCACCAATATGTTTTACTTCACTTATGAAATGTCGCAGTCTTCTTATAAAATTTTCACCTTCAAATTTTATGATTTAACTATGATTAATTTGTAAATCTTTTGTTAAACTTTCTGAAAAAAATAAATGCATGAAATTACTACATTAAAATCGCCCTTGTCACAACGTCAGTTGTCAATCAAAGTATTTTAAGTTAATGTCATAGAGGAAGATTATGGAGTCTTGAACTAAAAAAGAAGGAGTTTTGAAGGAGTTAAAACCAAAATAAAGGAGTTTGAAGGGCCCTTCAAAAAATTACCTAAATGAAGGAGTATTGGAGGAGATTTGAAGGAGCGTACGAACCCTGTAAATTAAATAAATCAAGATAGATTGAAAAATAACAAAATGAAAATCATGTTACTAGATGGGGAAATGTTTGCATCTCTGCCTGAGTCCTTAACCGCCTAATCATTTGCAAGGGCATTCGGTGGGTCTCTTCTGTTCATCATATATCGTTGCTCTAATTCAATACTAAGATATCTTAAAAATTGATTTCATATTTCTAATCTCTACATAGTATAAAATGAAGTCCCCAAAAAGCGTCTGTTTGTTTGAACTCGCAAAACTTGAGAACTACCCGGCCGATTTCGCTGAAATTTTCACAATTTGTTCCTTTAAGTCCTGAGAAGGTTTGCAGACCAGTTTCAAAACAATTCGATGAATAGTTCTTTTTTTATTCCAATTTAGGCCCAATTTTCACATAAATTCCCGAATATGGGGGGGGGGATTACTCGCAATTAGTAATGTTATATATCGTTGGAAAGGGAAGAATTTTCCGCGTTCTATGCAATTTGTTCCAACGCTCTAACTTAATTGCGGCGGGAGTTATTTACATTTTTAGCTCGAATTTGTTTAGGCTTAGCTGAAATTTAGGCACTACTTTCTTCATTAAATTTATCAATAAAAAAGTGAATGAATTGTCCTACAGTTTTCGTTTTGACACCATTGAAAAGAGCTACCTTTTTTACTCCAGATCTAACTCGACCTATGGTCGAAAATTTAACCCTCTATCTCCATTAGAAAAAAAGTTACAAGCGAATTAAATGGAGTTCAAAAATCTGTTCTCTATTCAAGTTTTTAACCATTTTATTTTGCGTTTCCACGGTAACGCTTTTTGAATCCATTGTTTCTAACTTTCTCATTTTCAATTCTGAAACTTATTTTATTTTGTGTTTCCATAGTTACGCTTTTTAAATCCATCTTTCTCATTTTATTTTAATTTCTTAAAAGTATTTTAATATCTGTCGTCATTGTTTGGAGTTGAAATTTAGCATGATGATTTTTTTTTCTTTTATTTATGCCTGATTGTTGAATATACGTCACTTGACACAATTTTTGTTTTCAAAGTAGACCGCGCAAAGCCGGGCAACGCAGCTAGTATAGAATAGATGTGTAAAGTAATTCGTGCGTTCATAGTTCAGTCGTAAGACATCTTAAAAGTTTCTATTTTGTGATAAAGGCATTTAAATATTTGTTTTTCAGCTCGATAGTACAGGGAATGCGTCCATAAAAATGAAATGAGAGAGTCAAATAAATGGAATTCATCAAACTTCGATATAGAACTAGGCAAAGCATGAATTACTTTATTACAGAAATTTGAAAATTCCGCTATTTCAACATGTTTTAGGATTGAACTAATCCAGTGATATGTTGAATTCTCTCATTTCCTTTATCCTAGGCTTATATCTTGAATAACTTTGCCTTATATCTTGAATCTTTGCTTGAATTAAAAATAAATGTGCAAATGTTCTTTCTCAAAACAATTTTTTTGTCTCAGCACTGACGTAGGGCAGCGTTCGAAGAATACACTTTCAGATTTGAGGCAGTGAGAAGCAAAGGGATGTAAGTGTGAAAATTAAAAATTTAGAGATAACCTGTACACATGGTAGGTGAACCTCTCCTCTGTCTTGGGGCAAGAGATGGTTCTAGTAGCCCTGGTAGTTGCTGCTATACAGCATGATTTAGCAAAAAAATTCAATGAAAGCACACCTAGGATGCTATCTTTAAACGCGTTTTGCTCAAAACTTGAAAACGTCCACTGACATCCCTTTGCTTCTCACTGCCTCATTTAGAAAAGGAAAACGAATTGGACACCATCCCTCACAACACGGCGACATCCCCACTCGCATGTGAATTCGCAAAATGGCACATCTCGACTTCTCCGATTCCCAAATACCCGGGACAGGTCGTCGATCTTTCCCCATTGTCCCCAGGTATTATCGGACAAATGTGCTCTAATGAAGTCAAAAAAATAATCTTATTTAACGGTCATCCCCTCCGATCACGCCAGGTGGGTGGACAGCGGAATTCTCGACTGGAATCCCATCGGACAAGCCGGATGAAAGCCCGACAGTTCCGTTAAACGGATTAATCGCGTGCGATCGAAACGGACACGCGTGTGGGCCACAGGGACTCCAGAAACGGCATTGTCTCCAGAGAGGAACAAGACAATGAAGGGGATCAAACCGATTTGTTACCAATCTCGAGAGGTCCCATTAAAAGCTTGTGACGGAGAAGGATGCTGTCGTTGACCTTGCCATTAGTGAGGATAGTTGACATTCCTCCCCCTACCTCCACTTACGTGAGGTCTTCTTTCAGAATGAGGAACAAGACGAGGTTTTTCCATTAGATGCTTCAAACGTGAGTCAATTTATCTGCCTTCCCAAGTCGTAATGTCAAACAATGCTAACTACATGTTCGGGAAAAAGAGAAAACTAGTTTAGTTTGGATTATTATTAAAATGGATGCCCGTGAAATGAATGCATGAATATTTACGTGGATGAGTGAAACGTGACGCGAATCTCAGTTTCGATTGTCTTTGTAGTTAAATGGCACTTAATTTTTAAACTAGTTTAAGAGCTTGTTTACATTAGCAATGTAAAAACGGGTCGTTTTCTCGAAACGAAATCTGTTTCCATTGCGATCCACATTTGAAGAAATGTGTCATTTTGGATAGTAACTAGATTTTCTTCAAGTTATTTTACAAACCTTACAATCCATGTAAAATAAAAGTGTCTCTGACTATTAGAGCAAATGAAATATTTGTGTTTAGCAAAGCCAAATCCAAGTCACCCCTAGGTTTGGAAACAGTGTCGGTGATCAAATAGGAGAGGGAGAAAGATAAAAAAATAATAATAAATAAAAAAAATACACATAATATAGTTTTCAATTAAAAAAAAAAACTTGTTTGGCATTCATAGTCATATTTCCACTGTAGTAGGCAACATTTTTTAATCGAGACATGTGCAAAAGCTTTCACGAGGACCTTATATCGAAGT
The DNA here is from genome assembly GCF_026930045.1 of Uloborus diversus. Lineage (NCBI taxonomy): Eukaryota > Metazoa > Arthropoda > Arachnida > Araneae > Uloboridae > Uloborus > Uloborus diversus. The sequence goes on from NC_072732.1 coordinate 218,643,295, forward strand.
CGGACGATGCGCAAGTTAAGGCAAAACTCCAACTGAATTTGAACTAAACTTAATTATTAAACGCATCTGTGATCAAGAACAGCAGCATGCATAACAAGTTAAAAAGCAATTTAAATGACAAGTTTAAGAGACGGATTATATACTATTAGCAAATGTGATAAGATTGTGGATGTCATTTGTTGATTTCGTGAAATCAAACCCAGTCTTTCTAAAAATGCTAAACCATTTCTAAGACGCAGCTGCCATTGCAGTTCCAGTGTTTTTAACTTGTGAATGAAAGTGTTTTTAATGCTTTATTGCTTGTTACATACATTACTGGCTGTCATTGAATTTAAGAACTTCATTTTATTTCGAATCATCCTAGGGAAAAAAGAAAAATTCTTCCAGTTCAGTCGAGGTACATATTTTTGTCGAGCTTGAACATTAATCCCAAACCCAACTATGGTACACCATTTTTTTTATGTTATTTTCCACCTTACGTATCGTTCTTCGTTGTCAGGACGATGACAAGTGCTTTCCGCGTGAGTGGAAGAATGCGACGCCCCCTCAGGCCCATCTTCCCATTCCTGCGAGTATGGAAAATGAATGGGAATTCCCTCACAGAACACAGTCATGCTTCATTCAATGGGGAGGAGAAGAGCAATTAGAGTACGGGAAGTGTGTGCTGGAATCTTCGTAACGAATTGAACATCGAAAGTGCTGTTTCTGTATTTCAGACACGAATCAAATGTCGGACTTGCTTTCACTCCAATTTATTTTCCTAAAAATCGCTCCTATTTTCCCGCAATGATTTCAATGAACCAACGAAAATTTGATTGACTGTGAATATGAAGAAGGAGAGTCCAGTCATTGGGGTATGGAAATGATGAAGAAGATTCGCACATCAGAACATTGCTGGAGGGATTCCCGGAGGTGCTAGAGTTATACCCCGCTAAGCGATTTAGGATAGAGTGAGATAAGTTACGCGAAGATAAGAAGTGTCTAGTTGCAGTAACAAAATTCTACAGCTTAACTTCAACAACTGATACTACTAATTTCTCCAAACGTTCCACCTCAGAAATTTACGCGATAGTTATGGTAAAAGTCAGGTACTCTATCGATACTTAATCTGAGGTCCGCAGGCCACATGAGGGACATTGAGATTTTGTGACTGGTATGCTCAAGGCAGACAAAAGGTCTGGCAAGCTATGCCATGAACTTGTTCAGGTTATTCTGATAATAATAATTAAAAAAAAAAAACTTTTTTATTTTTCACCAACAGTAGCAGATTTGAGTAAACGGAAAAATGAACGGAAATAGAGAACAAATCTTTAAGAAATTTAGCAAATAAATTTTATAGCTGGTGCCCAGTACAAAAAAGGGGTCGACATAGTCTACAGTCAAAAAACAATGCATTGTTTTTTTATATTCTTCATGTTTTAACTCAAAGCGTTTCCGAAAACTTTTCATTTAACTTCAAATTAGTGTGACCATTATTGACTTTTTTAAAAAACCATTTGTTGGCTTAATTCGGCGACATAATTAAAAAAAACAAACGCATTAATTTTCTGTAATTTTTATGTCGCGGCATGTGTGAAGTAGCAGAGCTACTGGCGGAAAACAAAATGAGCACCGTTGAGCTATCACCAAGTCATTGGTATAACCGATTGAAAAGTAAAGTAGCTGTTTGATGGTAAAAAATTATTTAAAATATTTACTCTTAATGTCTCCAGAAGAATTTCAAGTTCCATCAAAAGAATGGTTCAGTTGTCTACATTTAGAGCTCATTAAGATCTCTCTTGCAACTTTTTTATTCCCTTAAACTAAATGGAAGCTACAAATTCTTGATGATAATGATTCAGAAGTTATTTAATTGCAAAAGCACACTGTTTGAAATTATCAACTACTTGATTTTAACCATGGACTATTTGAGGTTTTATTTATATATTTTTGGGTCAAAAAGTGGACCCTTTCAGAAAATTAATAATTGCAAATATTTCAATTTAAAAAAACAGATCATTCGCAAAACAAGGTACTTTTTTTTCACTCAAGTTCACTTCCTTAAACAGCCGAATTCTTCAATATAACATTCTATTTAAATTATATTCAAGTATAAAATTTCCCACTGGCCCAGTGTATCTGGTTTACTATATTACAGGGTGTCTATAAATGAAGGACCCGATTTTAAAAAATTGTGTTTTCAAAAGTTCTCGACGGAATAAAATAATGCGTAAAATTAAGGAGAAAAGTGCCAAAATTTTTTTACCTTATAAATGTTCGATATGGAACCCTCTTGTCACACGGCATACGTCCATTCGATAATGTAGTTCATTCCACACATTTTCTAACACGTCTCTGTTAATGGTTTGTAATGCTGCAGAAATGCGTTGTTTCAATTCTGGGAGCATTTTCGGCATAAAAAATCCCAAAAACTTGTTACTTTTCTCCTTAATTTTACGCATTAATTATTTTATTCCGTCGAGAACTTTTGAAAATTTGATTTTTTTAAATCGGGTCCATCATTCATAAACACCCTGTATTTCATGGGTGAATTTCTTCCGGAAAAAGATTCCTACCAAATTGAACGGATTTTCAGCAAACCAAATAAAACCTCGCAGTAGAGGAACCAAACCCTGTAAATAAAGATACCCTCGTGAAGGTCATCAGGGCTCTTGACGAGCTTTAGCGACATCAACGATGATTGATGAAATTTCTGAGAAGTAGCCCACCCTCTTTAAGCGTGATCTCAGCCCCCAGGTGTGGTCTTCTTCAAATCCATTTCATTTTGTTTTATTCGGAGATTTAATCTGGAGTAAAGGAAGATGGATTCGTCAGTGCCGATGGTCTGCTGCCTGACGGGACATTCCAAATTACACTCTACGGATCTTCGTTAGTAATTAATGTTTGTTTGGAACCGTTCTTCGCTAAAGACCCTGAACACGCTCTTGACGACATTCTTTTTAATTAATTGACTCTACCGCTTTGTAGTTGATTGAAATAAGAACCATTGATCAGAGTTGCCTTACCACAGATTGAGAATGAAATGAATGAATCCACCGTGTCTCCGTGGAATTAAGAATGCCATTTATTTTCATTTTTTTGAAGATTTCGACGCGACTTCGGAAGAGATACTGGGAGGCTTTTCCCGCAGTTTCGTCTGATGTTTTGCAATTTTTAAAGGAAAAAAAAAAGAGTAGTTCACAATTTTTATGAAAATTAGATTCATTTGATGAAAATGTTGCTCATCTTGCAAAGCGTAGTTTTTCATTTTTATTTAAAAAATGGATAGATAAATATCAAATGAAAAACACGCATGAGATGTTACTTTAGTGCAAATGCAGGCATTGCAAAAGGAGTATTTTAAGATACCTATGAGAATGTCTTGAGGCAAACTAATATGATCAAAGCTTTGTAAAATTTCCGTTTTTGTATTGAAAAATTTGAAAGACCCGTTTTCGAAGTCACAAATTTTTCCCAAAACGCAGGAAATCACAAAACTCATTAATGAAATGCCATGCAAATGAATGTAATTAGTTACATTAAGAGTTCGATTTTGAGACAGCGATATTTGTGAAGAATCAATCCGCTTTTGGGGAAGATTCGATGTTTTGATAGCGAGTTTTATGAGGGTACATTTTGAAACTCATAAAAAAAAGGGGGTTCGTACTTAATTTCAGAAATAAAATGAAGGAGTTTCGGAGGAGTTTTGAAGGAGTTGATTAAGATTTTGAAGGAGTACTAATGGACCGTCATTAAATGATGTTGCACTTTTTTTCAACATATTTGACCCCCTTAGCCCTTTGTCACAAAGTGTCACACTTCACCTAACTCCTCCTGTCTCATGTCATATTTTTCATAAAAATATTGTTACAATAACTGTCACTTTGTCACCCTCTCTTTTTCCCTTGTCAATTTGGAACCCATCTACGCCTCAAGGCATAACATCACTTGACACACTTAACACAATCACTTAATATAGTACATCTATTTATGTATTTTTAAATAACTAAATAATAATTAGAAAACCTGACTTTTGCTGTTGAGAGGGTGGTGGAAGGAAAAACAATAATCATTAAACTTGCAAAAGTAGCTAAGCACCATATAAGCAGGTTTTACTTCACTTATGAAATGTCTTAGTCATCCAATAATATTTCCACCTTCAACTTTTATGACTTCTCTGATCAATTTATGTATCACATCTTTATGAAAACAAAATAAATGTACGAAATTACTACATTAAAATCGCTCTTATACAATCGCCTTGTGACTAAGTTAAATTGTCGATTGAAGTATTTTAAGTTACCGTCATAGACGAAGGTTATGTAGTCTTGAACTAAAAGAGAAGGAGCTTTGAAGGAGTTAAAACCAAAATGAAGGAGTATGAAGGGCCCTTGAAAAAAATTTCCTAAATGAAGGAGTATTGGAGGAGTTTTGAAGGAGCGTACGAACCCTGTAAAATAATTTTAATCAAACCTGATACACGCCATCCTGTTTTAACTCACCCCCTCCTTTTTTAGCAGTCAAGCCATCTTTAATACAAATTAATTGTTTGCAAACTAGCTATACTACATCGAAAAGATATTTATTAATTTTTTGTGCAAAATTTGACTAGTTATTCATATTTTCCCTCAAGTGAGCCGCATTCCCCGTCTTTTCCTTATAGTTAAGAGCATTGAAAATGCAGTTTTGCACTGGAAGCAAAATAAATCTTTATAGCACTGAAAAAGAAAACTTACCTGCATTGCACTCGATTTTATCCGACTTTTCAGTTTGATGAAGATATACCTCATATGGTATATAATCGAAGCTTCTACTTTTCCAAACCACATTTTAGTTGAAAAAAAAGTGTTTCCGTTTCACATCGTCAGAGGCGTGCGAAGCAATTTTTCTTGCCCCTGCAGAGTTAAAAAAAATGTATCTGAAGTTGATTTTCAATAGAAATTCAAATAGAAGCGATTTTTGCGTAGCTTAGCGATGTCCAACCTTTTTTCTATACCCAAGGGCTGTATCTCATATTAAAATGATACTCTCTGGGCAGAACGTATATAAAATTCAAACATTTTTCTAAATAACATAGGAAAACGTGGGAAAAAAAAAATTTTAAACGAATAATTAATGTCATCATTACTATGCTCCTTTTATTAAATGCACCTGTTTTTCAGAAACCAATCTCTGAATATTTAACGCCAAATTTGTAACTTTGTCATTAATTGTGCTTTTCAATTTGTAACATTACACAAAACAACGGGCCACACGGATCTGCATGGCGGTCCGGATGTGGCCCGCGGGTCGTAGGTTGGGCACCATTGGCACAGCTTAACCAAAATTGGTTTCGAACTTTTCTAGCTACTGGATCTCACGAAAAGAGCTCGTTATACGTTTCAATTAATGTATTTTTCCTCAACTAAACGGTTTTTCTTGCTGGAGTCCGTGGAATATAAATAGATGTGTCAAATGTGAAAAATGCTACGCACGGAGATAATAAATAGAGATTCAGGTTTGAAGTAGAGGATAATCAACAAAAAGTTGTGATGCCGGGAGATGTTAAGAGGTGCAGATGAGAAAAAATAAAGATTTTTAGTACAACGCTCACAAAGCTTGAAACACGTGGGAGTGAAATCACATGGGACATATATCATATGGGATGTGTGTTTCTTTTTTTCGAAGTCACAAACACTGAATTGCAGCATTTGTTAGGATTACCAGAATCATTCCTTTCCACAAAGCGAGATGAGATTTTCTCGTAACATTTGCATCACTATCTCCCTCTTTTTCTGCTTTTTCACTTTCACTTTTTCTTGCATTACATTTGCCTAGCGAAACTATCAGCAAAACGTCCCATTAAACCAGTATGAACGCTGAATGCAAGACATCAATGTTGTGATGCCCTCCCCCCAAGTTAAAAATTGCATGCACGTGTTTTTGAGATTACAAGGAGCCCTCTCTATCTATGCAAAAACTGAGCTGCTAGGTATAAGTGATAAGAGAAGCGTGTGTGCAATTTATTTTACAGATTTTGTGCGTCACAACGATGTTTTCTCGTATCCAGTTTCCATACAAATGGAACGTTTATAGCTTATAGATGGGGCCGATTACAAGTGCGCAAAGTGTTAGAAGGGGACATTCCTGATTTTTGTCTAATCTCTTAGTGGAACAACTTAGAACAACTGTTGCAAAATTATGCATGGTATTTTTTACCTCCCGTACTTAACTCACATGAATGATATCCCATTGATATTTTACCCTGGCTCATTGTGGAATTACGGGTAATGAGTTTGCAGATTAGGGCTGCGGTTCTGACCTTCCTGAACCAGTTTGTTATCAGAACGCTAAGAGATTCACTGGTGCAAGATTCAGGTTGCATCTTCGAAAGGAGAAAGAGGACTCTGAAAAGAAAGATTTGTGACTATCTGATGAAAAGTCCATTCTTTGCAACCTTCACAGACACCAGTCCGGTCCATTGCGCTAATTTCAAAAGCAAAACTGGGCATGACTACTTCTCGAAAAAACTGCAAAAATTTGTCTGTTATTGTTGTTGCTTATGTCCGATGTCTGACGAAGTCAGACAATGTCCATTAATCCGTTGACACTTAGAAAATCGAGTACAAGAAGGGAATTGGTGTAAATATCCTCTCTAGAGAGGCGGCCCAAGCAATCCAGTAAGAGTTCAGAGAGAATTGATGGGAAAAATACTTGGTGCACAGTCAGGGCCGCCGAGAGCCAAGGTGCGCCCCTTGTTTGATCACCGGGTCCCCCTCATTCCACAAAACTAATAAAACTTAAAATACTCCAATTCCAATTCGTCCCTCCAAGGGCTGGCCCGTAATTTCCAACCTCTCGTCAGCCCTGAGTGCAGTCTGGGAAGACCTTATTGTCCTCAATAAACGAGAGGCACCTGGTGTGTCCCCCTGGCAAGTCTAGATAAGGCTGTCTGTGAGGTTCCATCACACTCCAGGTCAAGGGTAAAGTCCGGTACTCTTCTCATGTACCAATTAACAAATTTGTCTTAGTAGTTTCTCTTTTTTGCCCTTTACGTAATACTCACGCTATCTGCGGATTACGGAAACCATTTTGATGGATGGTTGCAATTTAGCAGTGGTTAAAAATTATTGTCCTGGCGTATTTCTTAACTGTATCGGGCTGTTTGTCATAGGTTAATGACATCTATGCTAGGTCTGCCGTAGGTTAAGGAAATATTTCTTACCATCCCCAACTGTCTTGTGTCTTCTCAGATGTTATTCCTCTTATGGCCCTCGACCATGACATTTCCTGTCAATTCTCATTTCCTTAGACGACATTGACCCTGGAAGTTGTCAATTGCAAACCCCTCTTCAGGTATATGATATGAGGGTTGTAATCAGGGTTGCCAGATTTAAGAACAGTAAATACGGGACAAGCTTCTAGGAGTGAAAACAGGGGGAGGGGACATTTTTGAGGTTTTGGGCAGTTACTGGTTCTGGTATATTTTTAAGGGGTGCTTTCCGACGTAGAATGTCTCTTCATGATAAATCTGAAAAATTCAATCGTAACAAAGCATTAAACCTTACAAAATGTCGCCGATCTAAGTATAGAAATCGTTTTCATTGCGATTGACGACGCATGCGGAGATATATATTTCCAACATTAGTCAATGAACAAGGAGGAAGTAATCATTCGGCTCCTCATGGTCTGCCTCCAAAACGAAAATAATTTTTGCGTTTGTTGCCACATGATTTTCTTATTGCTCTTTATTTCACATTTTGTGTTTTACTACTTTATTTTTTCCCCTTAAAATAATGTCTCGTTTCGTAAAATATTTTTATTAGCCAGAATACGGGACTTTAGCCGTCCCGTATGGAAGTTCCCCGGGACACGGGACAATTTTTCAAAATACGGGACTGTCCCTTGAAATCCGGGACGTCTGGCAACCCTGGTTGTAATCTGTCCAGAAAAGCAAGATCTTTTTATAAATTATCTCTTTAGTAAATAGAGTACTTTCAGTAATTGTCGAAATTCAAACTTGTATGAATAAATCAGGGCTGCGAAGTCGAAAAGTTGGATTCGGTCTAATATTGGGGTAAAGGAGTCGGGAGTTGAAGGTTTAAAGTTCCAAAAGCCGGAGTTGGTCATTTTCCCACTAAGCCTGCAACTCTGTCGGTTCTTGCGGAGTCGGAGTTGGACAGATTTTGGGGTAAATGAATCATAGCTTCTAAAATTGCCGGAGTTGGTGTTGGTTATTTTCCAGCAGACTCCTCAGCCCTAAAATAAACTACTATTTCAAAAGAAGACATTATAAATTTTCCTTTTAGATTTTTCATAAAATTTTCATGAACGTTGAATGCAATCTGTCATATTTTATGATTTTTTTTTTAAAGATTAAAAAATAAAATTCAGAACTCTTTTAAGGTTAATTCCCCTCCCCTTTTCTAGAGGTCGAGGACGCGATATTGCTTGAGAAACACTGACTCATAATTAAAGACTGCTCTATGCCTACGAAAGTGATCTCTGTTTTTTCAACTAAACTGTTTAGATAATAGATTAAAACGTTTCCTCTGTAATGTACTTCCTTACACCCCTTTTTCATTCTCAACGGATCTTATCGACAGCGATAAGAATGCGCGAGCGAGAGACACTTCCATTTGCGATGAATTAGCCAACATTTCATCGCCGAGTGCTTGATATAGACAAAGAAGAAGCAAAAATGCACCCAGAAATTAAATTTCGAATTATGAAGAGACAAAATAAATCGATGATGATCAAAAAGTGATTGATCTTTTTGTGTTATTTACAGTATTAACTCAGGGTTTCCCTGAACTAAAATTTTTGAGAGGAGGGAAATTATGAATTTTCCGAATAAAACTCCAAATTTCCTCGGACAATAAAACATAAGTTGTAGCATCATCAATTTTCTTTAATTGTAATTTTGCAATGCTTTTTTAAAAGTTGTCGAATCATCAGACAAAATTTGCCGAATAAGGAAATTTTTGGGAGGACACATTGACCTAGCCTCATTGCATCCCTGTATTTATCCCCACAGTCACGTGGATCGCTCCACGAAAAAACAAAATTCCGTACCGCGTCTAACTGCTCATATATTTCACTAAAAATAGTTTTTGAAGTAATGATCAAGATTTTTTGCATAAAAAATTGCGTATGTTTGCGATTTTTAAACAACAAAATTTTGTCCATTACCGTTTTAAATTGGTATTTTTAATGACATATATACATGCTGGAAAAAAAAAGTCTGTTTTTTCGCGGAACGACCCACGTGTTGAAGAATGATGTCCTTCATAGAATACTAAACATTCGACACACTAGTCAGAAAACCGTTCTAGATTAACATTAAGAATTGATTAAAATGTAATGTTTATTTTCATTTTACCGCGTATCCGCTTAGCTTTTCCCTTTCTGGGTGTCTGCTCATGTGGAGAGAGAGAGAGAGAGAGAGTAAAAGAAAGCTTTGACGTTTCATTTACGCTCTCATCCAACGGTAACGCGCAAATAAACTTCCGAGACAAACATTTACGTGTTTTGTGGTCTTCGTCGAGTGGGCAAGGTGTGTGCTTGATAGGTTAAAGATTCCCTCCAAGTTCAAGGGACATCTTTTGTTCTGAGTGGTTGCCTTCACGCATCCCCTGGTAGATGTTGCATGGAAATCAATTAGACCAACCTCTTTCCTGTCACAAATAGCCCCTTATTTTTGTTGTCTTTTCTCATTACCGCCAGTGCGGTGCATTCTCACCCCCGCGATATCGAACCACAAAGTCGCGAGGTTGACGGTCGCTCACAACATCGAGGTTGCTTCCTGGGATAGAATATTGTATGTGTGCGTGTGTGTCAAAGAAAGAGAGGCAAGAAAGGCAGTTACAGGGGTGATTGTGTATTCATCAAAAAATACCTGAAAGTTTCAAAGCGAGAACGGGGGGGGGGGGGGGGGGGTAATCTTTGGCCCCTATTACTTAAGTGCACCTTTACCATAGTATTAAATAGTTCTGAGTCAAAATATTGAGAGTACATTTGATTAAATTTTTAATAGGTTGCAAAGTTACTTTTAAGGTGGTGTTATACAAATTATCTTAACATTTGTTCATCTTAAGGGAAAGGTGTCCATCTTAAGACTCTTGCACGTATATTTGATGAATAATATATAATAAAAAAAATTGCGAAGGTAGGGAGATAAAAGCATAACAAAAAAAAAAATAAATAAATAAATGAATAATCCGGTATTTTCAGACATAAAAATACCGGAAATACGTCCGAAAATACCGGAAATTTGGTAAAATACCGGAACACAATCACCCCTGGGCAGTTATTACCTCCTCCAAAAGCCCGATACCATGGATCTCTTTCTAATGATTTCCCTAATTGGTCCCTTTCCCTCAACCACTCCCTGTTTTTTACCATGAGGACATCGATTCTCCATGTCCATGACATCTATCCTAACATGAGGTCATCGATCCCTGTTAGGAAATCGTTCTGAGGGTCCTATTAGGTGTCAACCTAGCGGAAAGCACTTCTTGCTATTGTACTTTGCATGGCTCGATACTTTCGAATTATTTGCATGCCAGCAAATAAAGTGTCGATGATTTGACGATTTATGGTAGCCTGTTCAATGTGTCCAATTTTTTTCAGCAGAGACTAAAATTTGTAAGAAATTATATGCTCCACGTGGTTACATTGCGTAACACTTGACAGGGATCCCAAGATTAATAACTCGGGGTCTCCGTAATTGCGCAATGGGGCTTTCCGCGAATGCCTACTGCGCAGATGCATGAGAGCGCCTGGGTTATATGGCTATAGAGTCATGAAGACATGAGTGCAAAAAAAATCTCCTGACCGAATAGCGGGATAAATTTATGACATGTCTCTTGACTGCTATTCGGGAAAAAGGGCAAATTGGCTGCCTATCATGTATATTGTGAGTAGAAAAATAAATTAGTTTGTGTGTGTTGTGTGAACATGGTCTCTTCAATTCTCTCCCTCTCCAAAATTTGATTTATGACGAATGTGACAAAGAAGAAGGGGCGAAAATCCTCTTCAAAATTTGTCCCTATTTGCCAATGGCACAGGGTTAGTACGATTCTTTTTCGGTGTAGCCAAAAACAAGCTGGTCTATGGTTCTTTTCGTACTGTTTTCCGCATTTTCGAAAACTGACAACAGAAAAGTCTCACGTGAGCATAACCAATAAAAAATAGTTCGTTTTTGTCTAACAATTACCATGAACTCATCAACACCCAATAATTTAACAACACTCTTCCGACAAATCATCAAATACAGTCTCAAAACCGACAACGAAAAAAGACTTAATCAACCACTCAAGTTTTGGCATCGCTCTCCTGTCTTCTCCAACAATCTTACATTCTATCTGGTTGGTAGTTGAGTTCGTTGGCTTTTTGTAGATGACGTTAAGCCGCAGTTAATCAAGCCACAATTTGTTGCTAGATTACTCAATGTACTTTGAAAAATAGACTGCTGAAAATTTTTGCTGAGGCACTGTTTGGACATTTGTCACTTGCATGTAAGTTACAACTTAAGGTATATTTAGTTTTGGCAATAATTTTTGAAGAAACCTTTTCCACTTAGATCCGTCACTTGCCTTTGCGTCCAGTCGTCGAGCACACGAATGCTTCTCCAGGGGTCACAAGGGGTCACGGATAAACTGCCGGCTGACAAAGTGGCTCGCATTCGATCTTTCCTCCACGACGGGCGCCAATCTCGAATAAAAGAGCAGTCTGTTCTATTTCACTCTCGAATTTTTCTTATTCCCTTCGTTTGGCCTTTGACCCCTTTTAGGCAGTGATCGTCTGCGAAGCGGGGTGGATGTGTCACAAGCGAGCAGAGCGCGGGAGCTAATGAACGCGATATTTTTTCTCCCACGTCTCCCGATTATCTATCCAAGTTCTCTCTGAACTCTCAGTTCCAGGGGTCGCGAGCTGATGTTCGAAAGACCTCAGAAAGAGTGACACTCCGCTGATTAGAACTAACAAAATGCCCTCTAATAAAAGAATCCAGCGTAGTTTCTAATTAAAAAGAATAATCATTAAAAGAGCTTTTTTTTCTCATGTGACAACAATGAGACAACACTATCCGAGATCTGTATTGGAGTCTGGCCTTTTCCAACGTACGGATAAAAAGGGAAAAAATAAAGTTAAACTTAAAAACTTACATCACTACGACAAAATGCGATGCTTGGCAACTTCTTTTCTGAAATGAGTTTTGTGTATCTGCACGCACAGGGTAAACAAAAATGTACATAAGTTGTTTATAGCTTTATAGTTGGGCAAACCTAAGCTGACAGCATTGAGAAGGGTAAGAAGATCCTAATCACAGCATTACGGTGCTGGCAGGTTAAGTTTGCTCCAACTAAAGAGCGGGTAATGTCCTGGCGCAGTGATATTGTTCTGATTTTGAGAGGAAAAGTGAATATTGCAAAAAGTTTCCGCTGGAGATTGATTTGGTGTTTCATGCGTTGTTCGTATCTGTGGTAACTTAACGCCTGATTGTTAAATAAGCAGGGGTGCCCCCCCCCCCATGTTCAATGGCGCAAATCCTCCTCCCAAATATCAAACCTTTTGCCCTTTGTTTTAAGCAATCTTTTTTATTTTATTTTATTCATTTGTTAAAAAATATTTTTTAATTACTTCTTCATTTATTTGTTTTTAATTATATTATTATTATTATCTTGATAAAAAGTTCTGTGCTACACCAATAACATACACACACATACGCACAAAAATAATTAAATAAATAAAAGTAAATAGATTAAATTAAAAATGAATCAATAAATAAGTTTAAATAAATCAATTTAAAAAAATTAAAAATTCCCCCAAAAATCTTGATAGCGCAACTTGAGCCATAATCCCCCCCCCCCCACCCGTATGCACCCCTGCAAACAAGGAAATAACTTTCATACTAATATTAAACAACATTTATTGTTACTTTGTTACTAACAAATGTGGCTCAATATGATCTCCGTTCTTTTACTCCATACATACCCCCTTTCTCTTCAAGCAAAAAATAGTGAAGAGAAATCATTTCGAACATTTTAATCTGTCAGAATCAAGTGATGTTTGAGAGAGATTAAAATTGCATTACACACACGATAAATTCTTGAGCACTATTTTCCTCAAAGCTGATTGTTGGATATTTGCTTGACGTTACAGGTGGCATACGCATTTTGGATCTTCTCTTCTAAAACACCACCCACAACTTCTTCAACTAGCTGCTACTTGATTGTCCCTGACGACCCAGGGCCACCGAGAAACAACCTTGTCAGTTTGACCCTCCCCCTCCCCCTCCTCAAACATAAAACTTATGAAATTTATGCTACTCCGATCCCGAGCCTTAGTTTCCGACTAGGTTGACATGGCCTCTTGTCGGTTCTTCTATGACCTGGTTGTACATTTGCAGATTGAAGTCATTCTATCATCTTTAGTAACATTGTTGTGCTCATCCTGTCAACCCCAACGAAAATGAATTTGTTAATGAATGCTTAAAAACTTCTTTTTTGTCTTCATGATCTTTTCACACGGAGAGCATTTGTGGAAATATCTTCCTCTCTTCACAGCAGCAAATTTTTTCCCTAGCGGTGGTTTTTTACACTATTTATTATTCCTTTAAAAATCGAAATTGCATCCTCTACTGCTTATACACAACAAATTTTGTTACAATTTGCCCAGCTCATTATGCGCTGTATGACTCTGAATACCTCCGTTATTTTACGCACACCTTGTACATAAGATTTCCTGACCCAAACCACATTAACTGAAAACATCTGTTAACCCAAATAGAATGTTCAAATTTTCTTTAAGCTGAATTTTATTATTATTTTTTTAAATTTGGAATATATTATTCATTTTACGAATATTTTTTTTTCATTAACTTAATTATTTTAAAAACTACGTTTTTTATGTTTGAAATTAATTTCAATCAAATTTTAATTTTGCTATTGCTGACTCAACAAATTGGCAGAGGTATATAGTTGCTGCAGCTTTGCGTACTATAAACAGTGTCCTGTAAATGTGAGGAACAGGTAGGTGATATTTATTCATTAGAGCATACAAAGTAATTTATTTCGGCAGGTGTCCAAAACAATTATGAGATCTCTCCAAATTTAAGCTTTAGACTATTGAAATTCTTATGAACAATGAATAGTTTTAAAATTATTTCCAGAAGGCCCGGGCCCCTTTTGGCCTTGAATATGCCCTTGCTTCTTCGGAAAAATCTTCACCCTACTACGATGAACTAAACAACTCTTCTTAGTCCTACTACAATGACAAATATTAAGAATTACTTTATAATGTAAAGAGATGTTTTAATAATACTAATTATTTGCATATACAGTACATAAAATGCAAAATTTAAAATAAAAAATCCTTTGCCAAAAAATTGTCATTTCGAATTTCCAGTTATTCGATCAACGACGCCCAATTCTTATTAATAGTTCGGACTACTGCACTCAGGTCGGTGTAGTTCTAAGCTTCCGTGTACCAAGTGTGCTTTTTGATTGCAGTCTACTGTAGTAATGATAGATTCAAAAGGCACAGGCAATTGAAAAATGAAAATTAGTATTTATGAGAATGCTTAGATAAAATATGCTTGCCGTAACCACAACCATCTCTTTTCAAACGTTTCCAGAGCAGCTTCAGCTAAGCATTTTCCGCACCAGTGCCCTGAGAAATGATTTAGTTATTTACCATTCTTTTCTACAACTTCCTTAAACACTTAACTAGTACAGTTTTCTTCTTGAATAACACAATACCGGTTCGAACATCCAATTGAAAATTTTCTAGGAAAGGGGAGGAGGGGGAAAAAGGTACTTCAGGGTGGCGACAGATCAGGGAAATCAGGGAGATCAGGGAAAAGTCAGGGAACTTTATTAATCAGGGAGAAATCAGGGAAATATCAGGGAATTTTGAAAAAATAACAAAAAATCAGGGAAATTTGATTTTATGAAGGAAAAAGAAATGGTTTTTTTTTTGCTTTACAAAATTAAATACTCTAATTCCCTACGCATTTTCCGCCAATTATCTGTTCGAAAAAAGTAAAATTAATGAGGTGCGATTATACACTGCCCCATATTTGTACATCTTTTTTCCTCAACGTCAAAGTATTGAATCTTACTCATTAACCACAGGATGAACTTATTAAGATTGCTTCTGTGTCTGTTAGGTTGTTTATTTTACCTAGCTTGAAATTTCCTTTTACGCTTTCAATGCTACGTAAAATAAACAACCATACAGGCAAAGAGGAAGCCTTCAATTATGCCTTAGCTCCTTTGCCTTTATTCCATTGTCTCGAAGTAAATAGCGTACTGTAATCACGATTTCAAGAAGAAATCTTTGGTTTTTGAATTAATACTATAAAACTTATTAGTTCTTCGAGTTTTTAATTTAATTGCTAAAATTGAACTTTCAATTAAAAAAACTTTTTTTTGCCGTTATACTATTTGTTGTCACCGCAGATTATAAGGGTTTTCTTTTCTTCAGACTTAAGTAATTTTTTAATTTTACAAACCAAGTTGTATTCTTTTATATATTTTGATAATAACTAATTGCTTTTTTTTCTTGCATTCAAAGTTGTTTGTTACAAAAGCAATCTAAGATTTTTTTTCGTTACATACTGAAATCATTTGAAATAGAGTTAACTTGTGAACTTAAGTAAATATTTTTATTTTTTTATTGTTAAAATGCTGTTATCATTCATTAAAACCTATATTTTTGATTAGAGAAAAGCTCCTTATGAATGGATGTCAAATGGTTTCATCTGTTTTGCATAAATATGACAATTAGTTAGATAAGAATAACTACATTGCTTCTATTCTTTCACTATTGTTATTCTTGCAACAATTATTATACTGTTTGAAAACTTAGTTCAAAATAATTTCAATTACTTTTTAGTTCTATCATAAATACATATATGTTTTTAAGAGTAATTTTAATAGTTTCTTAAATTTCTTATGCTAAGTGGTTTCTGGAAGTGAAGTTTTTTTTTTTTTAATTTTCTATAATCTTTCCATGTATAAAAATTTAATATACTGTTTTGTTGGTTTTTCTTTCCTTCCAAAAAAATTGTCTTGTTTTTTTTTAACCATTTTATTAAAAAAGTAGCATCTTTTTAAAATATATCTTTAGTTCAACAACTTTACACAACTTAAAACGTTTAAAATACTGCATTTAATACAAACATACAATGGATTTCAAGTAGAGCAAAGAAAGAAAACCATTATCATTGGTAACGTAAATCAGGGAAATTTTGTGAACTTAATCAGGGAAATCAGGGAAAAGTCAGGGAACTTTTTTTCACAGTTCCTGTCGCCACCCTGTACTTAGAATACATTAAAGCAAAAAACAGCGAAATGTTTATTTTCATTACGTTTCTGAAGTCCACTGGCATCCCCGCCCCTCCTCCCAATTCCCAAAAATTACGAATTAGCATGAATACTAAAGCAGAAACAAAATCTTTTATCGTGACCACACATTTCGCTAAGTGTTAAAGGCAGCTCTCTGAGTTTGTTTGTTAAGAGAGGAAGCAAAAAAAAAATTCAATAAAACCTAAAAAAAAAAACCCTGAGCCGCATTAGGAGATCTCCGCTCGGGTAGGGAAAACAAAAACATGAGATGTTCCGTGAATATTACTGGCTATAATCCTAGAAATGCAATATTAGCCCCCGTCATCTCACGAAACAAGAACAGGGGAATAACTGGCAGTCTAATTCATGCAGAATCAAGGTACACTTGAATTATATAAATAATTGAACAAAATGTCGAAAATGCAATTAAATAAAAGAGCAAGCAAGTACTCAAAACGTACCTTCTACATGTGGATTTATTTATTTTATTTATGATAACATACATTGGAGTATATAGCTATTCTCCGCGAAGAATCTTTTACCTCTAATAATCCACAACATGTGGATTAAATTGTTTGAATTATGCTGAGAAATAGTTCTCAGTTAAGGCTGAAGTTAAAAACTTAACTGTTGCTTCCAAATTTGTTTCATTTAGTTTTTTTTTTTTTTTTAACTGTGAGAAAATAATGTTTCTAAAAACTTTTATGCTAGTGCAGATGTGAAAATGAATTTGTTTGATATCAAAATCTAATCGTTTTTCGTAAAGTGCAAGATTGAGTCCTGTAATACAGAGTTGAACATTTATGTCCAAAAAGATTGTTGAATCGTTACCATTAGTCTGTGTTTCCGATAGTTCAGTGGGGCATATTTCCTTACATAGGAAGTGAAAGTCTGTAAAAAAAAAGAAAGAAAGAAAAATAAAAAATAAAATAAAACAATGAATCATTAATATACCTGAATGTCTCAATCGTTTTGTTCACTAAAAATATAGACTCGAAAAAAGTGTAGCAAAAGATATTAGCAAATGCAGTTTAAAAAGAAGCACCCATTGGGATTCAATTTGTCTGTTTGTAAAAATTAGAGCCGTTAAATAGATAACTCTCGAAAATGCAGAACTTTATCAGGTTTAGTCAGTAGTTTTTTGCCAGATTGATGGAATCGTGAAACTGAAATCCTGTAACAACGAATACCAATTAAACGAAATATCCATTTCAACGAAGTAAATTTTCAGTCCCATTTTAATTTCGATTACATGGCTTAAATTCCATTACAACGAAATCCTCGCTACAATGAACAAAATTTGCGGTCCCTTTAAGTTCGTTGTAACTGGATTTCACTGTACATCCAAACCTGTTTTTATGCGGTGGATAGGAGCCGCAGAAAAAAAATCTAACGTTAGAAAATAACCCAAAATGTTATCTTTAAACGAAATCAAAATAAACCAAGTGATGATAATTTTGCCGACTCCCGAAAAATATCCCGAATAAGGAAATTTTTGGGAAGTCACAGTGACTTCCCACCGGGATGCCCCCTGTCGTCACTTGAAAATACTACCTTGCATTCGTTTTATAAATATTTTATATACCGCACAAAAAAAAAAAAAAATATATATAATAATTTGAATTTTTGGCATCTTGAATTCAAATTATGTTTTTCGCAATCACGAGCGTGTGTGTGTATAAATGCGCGTGTGTGTTTGTGTAAGCGCATGTGCGTGTGTTTGTGTAGACGCATGTGTGTGGGTGTGTATGTGTGTGTTGTGTATGCAATGCTGTGTGTGTAGGCGTTCGTGTGTGTGTGTATGTAGGCATATGTGTTTGTGTCTGTGTGCAGGCATGATTGTGTGTATGTGTGTGTGTGTAAGAGTGTGTGTTTGTGTCTGTGCGCAGGCATGAGTGTGTATATGCGTGTAGGCGTGTGTGTGTAGGATATGGACGCAACCTGGAGATGGCTTTCGCTATTGGAGCGGCATCGTGAGGAGCCGGTCGACGGTGGTGCCGGCAGAGGGTGCTGGTGGGAAAATAAAATGATAGGAATTCAAAATAGTCAAATAAGAACAATAAGCAATCGTGATTGCTCAAAAAAAAAAAATCGCACACAAAAAACGACTGCAGAAAAACAGGTTTGGGTGTATTTGCCATTATGTGCAATAAATCGTTTATGTAATTTTCGGGGAAGATTCGACACATTTTCAACGTACCGAAAGAAACAGTCAAAAGCCTCATGTCGCTATTCTTCACCCAATTTTTTTCATCGACCGCACCGAAAAAAAAAATTTTTTTTTTTTATGGTTTTCCATAGTGTAATGGGCATCATCGGACGTGTTTGCTCTGGAGCATGTTTCCCGGAAGAGCAACCGATTTTTCTTTTGTCGGCGAGCGAATATCGAAGCATTCAAGCGTCGTCTTTGCAAGGCCGATCTGATAGTGGCCAAGAAAGAGTATCTTTTTCATTTTTTCACCCTCGTTCTACATTTCGCTACTCTCTCCCCCTCCTCCCCCCCCCACACACGGATTTGAGGAGATCAACTTTCGAACTGAATCTTTGTTTTGGTGCCGCTAACAGATTTCTGTCCTTTTAAATGATTCTCTAACCGGCGATCGAAAAAAAGAAAAAAATTCTGAGCTACTGCGTTGCTTGATCAAACTTTTCTTCTTTTTTTTTTAAGAGAAGGGAAAGGGTCTGATTTTATAATTTACCGATCAGAACAACCGAAGTTGTTTCATTATAAAGAATACAGCTTGTGATCGTCAAAAGAAGAGCATGGCATTATGAACTATTAAATTTCCGCGGAAAGGCGAACAAATAATGGTTAAGAATTTCGAAGGAACAGGCTGTGCTATACTAGATTATAATGATTCTCATCAGTAGGCCTGCCAGATTTCTGAAATGTCCAACCGAGACACCGGAATACTCCCCCCCCCCCCCGCCCCAGTCGCGAGTATTCAAAAGGAAACCGGGGGCGATAGTGGACTCAAGTAAATTTTTCTGAAGACGGTGTGAAATTTTCAGAAACTATGAGGAACTCGACCCTCCCCCCCCCCCCCGTAAAAAATTTGGCAACATGCAAACAGAAATTATTGAAAAGAAACATTTTAAAAGTTTTCTTTTTTTTTAAACAATTTTTCAGCTTTAAAATGTGTTGTCAGCACAAAATATTCGGAAATTTCGGATCAGAAACACCCTTTAAGGGAACACACGCCTGGCTGGTTCTTAGCGTATTTTAGAGGGTAGTTCATTCTCAATGCTATGAATAAATACTAATTATGAGCCTAAACCAGGGGTGATAATAAATGACACAAGCAGATAAATTTAAACATTTTATTTTTTACATGTTAATATTTATTAGTTACTTTAGTAAGAAGAAATATTTTGAATGAGAAATAAAAACTTGAACAATATTTACATGTATTTTTTATTCGCTAGGACTTTTTTTGAAAAGTCTTTTTTACTTTTAATGTTGTTGTAAAAATCCTCACAAGCTGATTCGATATTAATTTTATAAGTCTATGTTTCAAATGACAAAGTAATTATCCAAAATAATCCTTCGCAGTTAATATTTTTTTAGACTTTTTTTTCATCTAATCAAATTTATCTTTTTCCGGGACCTGAAATAAACCGGTCGGGACACCGGGACTGTACCGGTCAAACCGGGACGTCTGGCAAGCCTACTCATCAGTGATGTACCCATATATTAATTTTGGGGGTTGCCTTTTTTGTCATTGCGGCAAAAGAAGAAAAGGTTACAGTTTCGATTTACTACTTGGGAAAAATTAAAGCATACGGCGTTATGTTAGTCATATATGCTTTATTTGTAATTCTTCAAGGACTAACATAGTTTTGATCCAGTTAGGAAAAGTGCAAAACTGAATATCATTTAATAAAAATGAGTAATATACCATGAGGGCTAAAACCGGTATGTACCAGATCAGGATTGCCAGGCGTCCTGGATTTCAAGGGACAGTCCCGTATTTTGAAAAACTGTCCCGTGTCCCGGGGAACTTCTATACGGGACGGCTTAGGTCCCGTATTCTAGTTAATAACAATATTTTATAATACGAGACAGTATTTCAAGGTAAGAAAATAAAGTATAACGAAAAATTTGACTAAACTAATTAGCACCTGTTCCTATCAACGTCGATCTGTATACTAAACTTCGTTCCATTGCTTGATTTATTTTGTGAGTTAGAGTTCCTCCAAAAGTGTACTCACAAATAAACATACTGAGAGGAATATTGCAAGAGCTATTGAAACATGACTGTTTATCACCCCTTAAAAATACACCATAACCTGTAATTGCCCTCAACCACAAAAATATTAAGCCCCATTTTCACTCCTAGAAGCCTGTCCCGTATTTACTGTTCTTAAATCTGGCAACCCTGTACCAGATATCAGTAAAATCTATCTTTGAAAAGATGACCAAAATCATTACTTTAATGGCAGAGAATCACAGCCCTGTTATATACAACCACATAAGTGCATATGCACTGGCATACTTTTGTTTCTTTTGGGAATGTTAGTCGCATATAATTCCCTAAATGGGGTTTTTATGGACATTGTCATTTTCAAGAGGTTATAGACATTTTTAACTAAAGAAAATATTTTACCAAAGGTTTTGAATTTCATTAGGAAAGATTAATCGGGAGATCCATGCATAGAAAATCCTTTCATAGAAATAAATAGTTCCTCTTCCAGTAGTCAATAAGGAAGAAAAAATTTTCAGCTGGATATCTTGAACTACAGCAGTCATTTAGGATGACATGCCCTAACAACCAGCGACTTCCATATGAAGTACACAAAAAAATAGTGACAAAGCTTTCAACATCGTCGTAGTGGGGGTCAAATAAAACTCATACGTGAGTAACGTGCTCGAATTGTTTATAAAATGCACAAAACCATTTTATAAGATGTTGAAACTTAAATAGCATGTGCTTCTGACGTCTGCGCAATCAAACCAGCATTAAATCCGACCACACGTACAGTTTCAACCGACAATTTGGACTGAATCGTTCAACTGTACAGTTTGACCTCTACGTGACCTGGGGTGGCCAGTCGGTGGATTTTCCAGATGCAGAAAATCATCAGCGCCCATGTCGTATGATTATGCGGCATGTAAAAGATCCTTTGGGTATTCGCTTGGCTTCGAATTCCCGAGACAAAATTAAATCCCTGGTGAAGATTCGCATGAAAGAGATCCCAGGTGCCTCCATCTGGTGGAAATTGAGCTTCAAAATTACCCGTGTCATTGATATCCGCGCCTTAATGGTGGCACATGAAAGACTGGATGCCTTATCGGGGGATTGCACTAGGTCTGCCAAAGGCTAAATAGCCTAACGCATCCCCACTACAGAGAAAAAAAGAGAGAGAGAAAAACCTCTACGTTCAGTTTCAGTGCAACTCAAATGTACACTGCCGTGTGCTGGTAAAGGGCAATAACTGCAAATTTTTCATTTTTCATTTTTTTTTGCATTTTTGTCATCTATTGTACGTTACCTTCATTGTACAAGCTCACTTATTTGGTTTCCACTGAAGAAAAGGCGCGAAGAAGACGTAATTCCAAAATTTCCCTATTGTTAGCATTGAATCCAAAACGCGTTTCTTCCAATATCTTGAAAACTCATTTCTGCAGATACTGCCGTTTACCTGCACACGGCAGTGCAGTTAACATGAGGCGATTGAAATTTCAGTTTATTTGACTGAAAGGGTCAACTTATTGTTGCGGGTGTGCA
The DNA here is from genome assembly GCF_026930045.1 of Uloborus diversus. Classification (NCBI taxonomy): domain Eukaryota; kingdom Metazoa; phylum Arthropoda; class Arachnida; order Araneae; family Uloboridae; genus Uloborus; species Uloborus diversus. Next base: position 218,665,334 of record NC_072732.1, read on the forward strand.
TTACACTTTTCAGTTCAATGTATGTCAAGCTGGTCACTCACGTACCGTTTAAAAGAGAGAATTTGAGTTGGGCAAATGAAACTCTACATTGCATGAACTTCTACAGTACACAATTTAAGTTTAAATAAATCAATTTTAAAAAATTAAAAATTCTCTAAAAATCTTGATGGCGCAACTTGAGCCATAATCCCACCCACCTGTGGGCACCCCTGCAAACAGGAAAATAACTTTCACACTAATATTAAACAACATTTATTGTTACTTTGTTACTAACGAATGTGGCTCAATATGATCTCCGTTCTTTTACTCCATACATACTCCCTTTCTCTTCGAGCAAAAAATAGTAAAGAGAAATCATTTCGAGCATTTTCATCTGTCAGAATCAAGTGATGTTTGAGTGATTAAAATTGCATTGCACTAGATAAATTCTTGAGCACTATTTTCCTCAAAGTTGATTATTGGATATTTGCTTGACGTTACTCGTGCCCTGCACTACAGGTGGCATACGCATTTTGGATCTTCTCTTCTAAAACACCACCCGCAACTTCTTCAACTAGCTGCTAATTGATTATTTTGCGCCCCTGACGACCCAGGGCCACCGAGAATCAACCTTGTCAGTTTGATCCCTCCCCCCTCTCAACCATAAAACTTATGAAATTTATGCCCCCTCAAGGGCCGGGCCCCTTTTCAGTTCAATGTATGCCAAGCTGGTCACTCACGTACCGTTTAAAAGAGAGAATTTGAGTTGGACAAATGAAACTCTACATTGCATGAACTTCTACAGTACACAATTTCAACAGGCAGTTTCACAGTTTCAACTGTTCAGTTCAAATCGTCACATGTAACTGTATGTGTGTGGCTGGCTACCTAATGAACATGCAGCATGCACGAGCTAGATCTATAAAATGTACAGAAAATATTTCCATAAGATGGATCACATAGGCTGTTGCAGTTTCCATATTCAACTCTTTGCATGACCACAGCAAGGGTCACGGATGGCGGAGGACTTAGTTGCAAAACGATGTCCATCACCCAATCCCAAGGAGCACTGACACGAGGAAAGAGACAAATCCACTCATATAATCCCCCGTGACTCGGGGGTGCGCGACCACCGATCAGATGACAAGGACGCGTGGTTGCCGTCTCGAAATAGCGACGCTTGTAGGAAGCTCTTGAGAGGGGGTGTCCTGTCGGACGTGCATCCCATGCCCGATGACTCTTAGTAATGGTTAACGATCCTTAACGTGTCAACACTCAGATGTTTCGCTGACGGATCGTTTGTTTTGCGTTCGAACGTGTTTCCAGTTTGAGCTTTTTCGCGGCGAATCCGACTGCGCGAATAGAGAGTCATTTGAGAACATGACATTAAATCAGCAAATGGAGATGGAACATCATCCATTAAATTTATCATCATTCCTTGCCAAATTATTATTATTATTAAACTATTTTCAGCAATCAGGGATTACTTAGATGTTTTTGGATAATCGAGATGGTTACTTCTTACCTCCTCTTATACAGAAAATATGTAGAAAAATGTATTGTATGATTGAACGTTTTAGTTTCCGATTTTTGTCGTGCTACACCTCTTAAAGGATAATAAAATGATTGTTACAAAATGTCTGTTACTGTATTGTGTGTGAAAACTTTTTGTGCACCATCTATCTCAGAACGTAATGCACTTATCCTGATGGAAATTGGTGCAGATAAGTTTTTGGCACCCATCACTCCATGATGTATGATACACTTGATACAGCTGCCACCTTTGTTTTGCCTGACTGCTATATCTGAAGAATCCCTTTGAGGATTCAAATAAAAAGTGGTGGACTTCAATGGAATGGGTGTTGATTCGCTTATGGCATGAAATCTCCAAAAGCTGTGGTGCTATGGATTTTTTCGTTTCCATTCTATTTCAAATTATCTCACTTTAATGTTGTGAAGCTTTGTTTTCCTTGCTTTGCCAAGGCAATAAAGCGCAAAAACATGGTTGCGGTAACACACATGACTATAGATCAAGGCAACTCGTTTGCCAAAATATGTAATAAGTCATCAAGACACACCCCTGATCAATCAAGTATTGAAATCAAGAAAGTATTGAAAATTCCTTAATTTTTGTTTTAAGGAAAACATGTAGTACTGCTTTGCAACCCCCACAATCCACATACTTGCCACTTCCAGATTATTCAATTGAAAACTACAAATGACTGATCAAAACCTAAAATACTCAATTCCCCCCTCCCCCTCCCTACACACAATTTCGTATACATCGTTTTTGGCGTTCTGGTCCATTTACAATTACAATCGAACCAGCTTAATGGAATGGCCATTTTGCCACCAACAAATATTCTAATAAGCGGGATATTCCATTTACCGGAATTAAAATAACACTTTACATTGGTTTGGTACTTCGAAAATCTATTATATTAAGCGGGATATTCTTTTAACCGATAACCACCAACCAAAATTCTAATAAGCGGGATATTCCATTTACCGGAATTAAAATAACACTTTACATTGGTTTGGTACTTCGAAAATCTATTATATTAAGCGGGATATTTTTTTAACCGATATTCTTATAAGCGAGCTCGACTGTAGTACAAAATTTACGCATGCAGATGTTACTGATGCTAGAAATCATACAGATAAACGACGCCCCCATTTACAAATGGTGACATTCGTAAGCTTCTCTTCTACACAACGGGAAGACCGTTCGTGTGTGTTAATATTGTTGATGGCGAGCTTTTCCAGTTGTGCAAGTTTCATTGCTTCAACCATGAAATTGTTTTGCATATTTTTTGCGACGAGTGAAGAAGCGAAAATTTTAGCATACCTCAATTTTCCTAACATGGAGCCGTTTTACATGAGTTAATGCTCTTGATGAAGAAAGAAATATTTCTTTTTTGAAACTAATCCTTGCGAGACATTTAATGAGTCAAACTGACTCACGATCTTTTTTTGCTTCCTCGAACAAACTAGAGGAAGTATTATACTCACGAAAGATTTTCCACTTCAATATCAACGAAAATTTATACTTTAAGTCAATTTTAACTCGTGTCTTTGGAATGTCCATAAGATGTATGGACAACTATTTGTCCCGCGTTGAATTGGACAGTCCCGTTTTTAGGAAGCATCTTCCGTTGTTCCCGGACACAGCATCGGAGATTTTTCTGAAAGAGGGTCAACATAAAATCATTTAAAACATTTTTTTTAAAGTTTGATATAACTGCTAATAACAATGCGAACGTGCGCATTATTATCGTTTAAGGGGTCACAGTACCTTTCAAGCAATTTCTTTTAATTTATATAAATTTCATATTTCTTTGAAACCATAACATGCATACTTATTTCTTAATCAATAATTTATTTTCAAAATTTAAAAATATTGCCTACTTTTTTGAAAATTTAAAAAATTGAGGAAAATTTCAACTTTTTAAAATCTCTACGGCTTTTTTATGTTTGCACTAATTTAAAAAACGTTTTTTGTAAAACGATCACGATAATCATCTCTAAAAATCTGTGAATTCATTTGCTTATGAGTTCATTCGAAAATTTTCTGTGATTAATTATGTAAAAAATCAAAGTTTTTTTTTTTAATTTGGTTTTTAAAGGTTTAACATGCTCTAAACATTAGAGTAATTTATAAAAAGCTTATCCCATGCACAGTTTTGTCAAATATGTTATCCCGATTGCAGAAAGTATTACTTTAAAGCTGTATCTTTAATAGAAAGAAAACCTTAGGGATTCTAATGACATGAAAACACAAAAAAACCATCATCGAGAAAAAGCAATTTGAAGTTTTTCTTTTGCATAAGAACACATAAGGAGCATGGCCTAAAACCACTCATAACTTTTTAAATATTTGAACTAAAGCATTGAAACTTTTCCCCTGTGTTCAGAATTGTTTTTTGTTTTGAAATAAGCAATAAAAAATTTTTGATCGTTTCATCATTTTTGAGGTACTGTAACCCCTTAAGGTTTAAACATTTCGGTACTAAAGTGTTAGACAGAGCTTTTCTCTTAAGTATAACATTTGAACTAATGACTTTTCATTAATGAATAAAAGTTATAAAGAATATATTCGTATTTTTTTTAACTATTTTTTTTTTCCCAATACTGTGCGTGTTATCATTTTGATTTGAGAAATAAAGTTATTTGGCCACTAAAAAATCAGTGTCGACTATCCTGAGTCCCATGCAGTGATGTTCCCATCAATTTTTTTTTTGAGGGTATACTCCCAGTAATCCATTACGCACAATTTGTATATGTGATCATATACATAGTACGTCATAGTATGAAAATTTATGAAGCTGGAGCGTATAAGCTATATGTCCAAAAAATGTTTGAGAGTATACAGAGTATATGGAGTATACCCTATGGGAACACCACTGGTCCCATGTATATATTCAACAACGCAGATAAATAGAATCTATTGTAAAAAATTTCTGCGTTTAAAAATTTTTTGAAATATATTTCGTGTAATACTTTACACAGAGGTGCACACCTAGGGGTTTGGGGGGGGGGGGGAATGGTCATGGCGCAGACTGCGCCATTGAAATTTTTAGAGGGGGGGGTTTCTGAGGGATATTTTTCTTATTTTGGGGGGGGGGCTCTTGCTTTTGTTGGGCCTCCACGATAATGAGGGGATGCGCCCTTGCCTTTAGGGGGGGGGGCACCCCTGCTTTACGCACTCTCAAACATTCTGTGGTGGAACTAACCCAAACGTTACTGTCTTCTAATATTAAAATATGCCTCTAGTAGCACTGCTATTAGTAAAGTTAGTGCTTATGGTTTACTTAGTAAAGCAATAGGTACTTTCTAAACAAGATAACAAAATTTAAAATTTATTTGTTAAAAACGATGACACTGTTTCATCTGTAAACGGGGTAGCCGAAGAGAAGTTCCGAAAAGGGAATAATTGAGAAGGAGCGATAATGTTTACAAATGGGGATTGTGGGCTGAATCAGCAGATAATATAAGAACCTTAGAGCAGGAATTTGTAAATGGAGGTAGTTAGTCCAATCATTGGCTAAACAAAAGCTTGGACAAAGATCTCAAGTCACGTGACTGAACAACAACGAATGGTTGACACGTTTTGCGTGAAACCTGATTTCTTCCAATGCTTTTCCTTAAAATCTATCACGTGATTTGGGGTCTTTCCTTCACGAATGAAGGTCTTCACTCCCTCCAATTTTAGCTCTTCTTAATGATAAGAACGTATCATTCGTTTGTTTACGACCGCCCGAATTCTGCACTTAAAGACGTTCAGCTGTGGTCGCGGTTGTCTCAGAGTTTCGGAGCTTGCACTTGCGGCCGCCTTTTCATCTATTGGCTTTTTATTTGCAGTTTTGTTGTTATTGAGGACACACAAAGTGAAATTGTTTTATTCGTATGTACGGAACTTCTTCACTTGTGAGCCAAGCGGAACGAAAACGCAAGGCGGAAGCACACAGGGCGGATGTGCTCTAAGTATGAGGGAAAAAGAAAAAAAAAAAGCAGTACTTAATATATATTTAGGATGCACACAATGAGTCTTTGTTGTTTCAGTGTGTTCAGTTTTGTTTTGTTTCATCATTACCACTATAGTGAATGCGTGATTTGTTTTTTGTATATATTCGGCAGTAGCAAAGCAATGAGAGACCTTTTTTTCCGGGGGCTTTACCTTCCCAGAACGTTTGGTTTTCAACCACATTTCCAGTCCTAGTATGTTAGTGCATGAACATGTGGGAACTGTTTTGATCTCCTGGAAGAAAGCTACGGCTTGTTAGGGTCGAACATTTCCCTAAGAGAAAGTTTTGCCTTGTCATGACCCCCTCCCCCCGGGGAGAAAATTCTGTTGACGTCTAGTGTTCAGGAGTACGCATGAAACAGATTAGGAAGAATAAATTTTCTGGATTACCCTGATTTATATTGTAGTGAACTCAGTCTGCTTTTGAATTCGGAAATAACAGGTACAACGTCCAAGAATTTTGCAAAAATGCGTCAATTACTTTAAAGAGCACTCGAAGAAACACTTGAAAGCCGTTGTGATGACAGACACAAAACTACAAAGGTATCAATGTGTCGCTTTATAATTAATTCATTTAAAATATAATCTCTTTCTTTAAGAAGCGTTCTATATCCTTTCCTCGCTGTAAGCAGCCACTGTATAAATATACGAGCCTATATGAAATATAATATCCAAAAAGCGAAGTGTGTCAGTCCTGTAGTGGTTCCTCGGGTCCAGTCTTTTGATGTCAAAAGGCGTAGTGATTTGATTGTCAAATGTGACCGTGGCACTCAGTCTGCTCTATCTAGACTTATAACTGGCCACGTTCAGTGTTTTACCTTTGAACGTGGCAGAAAAATCCACCTTGTAAAAATGCTTTGACCATCCAGCTTCACCAGAGAACATTCTGGCTTACATCGGATTTTCCAAGGCAGGCTTAGTCTCCGATCCCCGCATAGTTATCGACTTTTTATCGGTCAACAACCAGCTGAAGCTGATCTGACGTATGTCAGGTCTCTTCACGAGGATAAGTAACAGCATATTTGTTCACAAATAGAACAGCAGAAGAAATATTAGCATTACAAGAGAGAAACAATGACATCCGAGGCACAGGGGGGGAGCTAGTGGGAATCGAACCCACGATCTCCGTCTGACGAAGCAATTGTTTCTACTGTTTGTCCAAGGAGTCCTCAGGCTCTGACTTGATGCTTGGAATAAAAATGTATACAGTGAAAGTCAAGTTTTCTTCTTTCCCTTAAATGGTATTTTATGTAACTTTATCTGTCTGTGTTCTGTGTTACATCAAACTTTGGTACCATATTCCTACTCGCGAATTAGCTAGTATCAATCCCTAAACGTTCCCTTTGATTCATTTCTTGACCACGACGTTGAGTAAAAGTAAGCTAGGTTTATTAGACTATGCTAGCTTAGTGTATACCTTTACGAAACTTGGGAGAAACAGTATTTATTCTCCACCAATTAACACGTTACTTTTTTTTTTGTGAAAACTCCGAGAATTAATATCTTACGTCGTATATGATACAGCATGTTCCATGTTCCTCGAATATAATTCGAATGTTTATGTTCTAGACGGTGGCGAGAATGGATGACTATTCGCTGCGCAACGAGTCTTTTCCGGAGTCCGGCCTACCCATACAGTATCCCCGGGCCACGACGCTCTTCGCTGCTTCAGCCTGCATCCTGTTCATCGTCCTGGGCATCGCTGGCAACCTGTTGACAATCGTAGCACTGGCTCGCTGCAATAAGCTGCGCAACGCCACCACCGCCTTTGTGGTCAGCCTCTGTACCGCGGACCTCCTCTTCTGCGCCCTCAACTTGCCGCCCACTGCATCCAGGTGAGCTGCAGAACGTTACTTCTTCCATCCTTTTCTTTTTGCCATATTTTGTTTAGCAGATGTATTTTTCAAGACCATTTCAAATCTGAAGTCCTATATTCATTTCCCATGAATGCTACTTATAAAAGTGTATGATATTATTCTTGGTAAGCATCCGCATCTTAATGCAGTAGAGTCACAAAAACTCGACTTTCGATAACTCTTAAAGATTCCAGCACAGGCAAGGCGTGGCATCTTGCGTCAGTCATCGCTAACTTACTAGTCCGTAAGCTAATATAACCAGACCATCTGCTTTACTGACATATAAAAATGTTCACAATTAATATAAGAAAACTCATCACACATCTTTGTTTTTTAAATTTCATTGGCGCTGCCATTGGAGAGGGTTCATACACCATCCAATGAGACAACAATTTTTGTGCATGAACACTTATGCAAGCGCTTTTCAGTCGTTAGTTTCGAAAAATTTCTGGATACACCAATGCACTTGCGGGTATAGTAATAAGCTGATAGACAGCGCTGTGGTTGGAAAACATTTCTCGGGCGAACTCACAAAATGAAACCAGTGGTTTGACACCGCTTTACATTGCATTTGTATTATTTTCACAGTAAAAAATCAAATATTTCAATACACCCCGTCCCTCCGTGCTCCCACTGCACCCCTTCAACTACGGCACTGCTGCTAGACATGTATTTGGATTTTGTTAAAAGTCAATGTCAATCCTCACAAAAAGCAGAGTTGAATTTCTGACAAGAAAAGTCTAGAATTCCCATGGTCTTCAGAAAACTTCTTTTCATAAATAAACAGTCTGAACTCCTGTCCTATACTTAAAAATTTGCAAAACGTTGGAAAGAAGTATAGGAGCTGAACTCTTGTTATCTCCTCATACAAATGAAGCACCGTCTGAAATAGAGCATCATATTTTATCTTAGAAACAGGTAGGAACATATTCGGATATTAAGGTAGAATTTATCCCTGTTAGCGGGCGTACTTAGCTTTTTCGGACAGGAAATTAAAATTATTTCAGTTATAAATATGAGCTGCGGCGGAGTATAATCTGATAACAGGTCAGGTCCACAAGCAGATTTGACCCTCCCACAAGCCAACGTGACAAGCAATTTAATTCCTTCATCGTAGTCGTTCCACCTTTAGTAGACAAAAGATGTTACAGTAATAGAATAGACAAAAAACGAAAAAGGTTCTCAAAAAGCTGTCACCGACAATTAACGTTTGGTGTTTCTTTTCTCTTCAGAAACGTAAGCTTCCAATAACAACCTTACATTTGTTTTTCTATGACAAGAAATCAGATTTCATACCATTATAGACTTTCCAGATATTCGTCTACCAAAGATGTTGTTAGTTCCACCAGAGATGAGAGATTACATCTTCTGTACAAAACAGTCAGGAAAATTTATGAATAAAAACTATCCTACTTGTGAATTTCTTGCGTACAGATAATCAAATATGCTGTTTACTCACAGCAACGACAAGCGCTATATGATACAAACTCTACAGACTCTGATACTACATACTTGAGCAGTCTTATTTATTGAGCCACAGTAATACATAGCGTTGGTTATTTTTCTGGATAGGTTTATTGGCACATCAGATATATTGGAGTTATATTAACCGTTTATTTGTTTTCAAAGCCCTGTATTTTACGGAAGTCTAATAAATATAATTGATGCATGAATAAAACTGTAAACAATCAAGTTGCAGCATTGTACACTGAAAGCGTTCTATAAGTTTATAAATAGAAATGTTCTGAATTCTCGTCTGTGAGGTGTTGGTAGTTTGTTGCATCGTCCAATTCATTACTGCTATACCAGTGGGTTTCCTTGGTTTTTCAAGTGTTCTTGGTCTGATTGGTAACTCGAAATAATGGGCAAAAAGTAATTCCTCGTGGAATAGCGTGGATCTTATCTCAAAAATAAAAAGAAACTTGTTCTGGTTGCATAACGATTCTTTTTTATAATTTTTTTCTGAACACACGCTGCACTGTTATGACATGAACAGTGTTCATGTTGTATTCAAGATGTTCATTGAATAGAATATGTTGAATATTCCATTCAAAATCTGTTATCTCGCATTGTCGATATTTCATAAAAGAATTGCATTCGAACGGTATATAAGTGTACCATGTAAACTCAGGGTAGCACCGATGGTAAATCACGAGTGGTCACTGTGACCTTTCAAAAATGTCCTCATTTGGCAAATTTTGTCTGGCGATTCGGCGAATTTGGAGACAATATCGATTTACTTTAATAAATCATGTCTCTTCTTATAATGCTTAGATATGTGTGTATGCTCAGAGTTTATCACTTGATAACTTCCGGAGTTTTTATCGGTAAGTTGAGAAATTTCCTCCTCTCGAAAATTCAAGTTCTGGGTGCCCTAAGTGAACTTAGTCAGATGTCGATTCATTCATGCATAATCAAAGTAGCACAAGTAATGCTTTCAAAATGAAGAGCTTTGAAAAGAAAGGACTCACTTGTAGCATTACTGCATCTGATTTTTGCTGAACAAGTTTCCCCTTTTTTTAGAACTAAATGAAGATCACAATTTCTTAAAAAACCTATTAAAATCTTTATTTGACTTGTAAAATTTCATTCTGTCAGAACATGTAGTCTAAAACAAACTCCTTAGATCCTGATTTATAGATTAAGATCTAAAAAATCTTTAAAGGATATATGAGGCAGTGAGAAGCAAAAGGATGTAAGTGGCAAAATTGAAAATTTGAAGATAACCAATACACACGGTAGCTGAACCTCTCCTCTGTCTTGGGGCAAGAGATGGTACTAGTAACCCTGGTAGTTAAAGCTATGCAGCATGATTTAGAAAAAAATTTCAATGAACGCCTACCTAGGATGTTATCTTTAAACGCGTTTTACTCAAAACTTGAAAATGTCCCCTTACATCCCTTTGCTTCTCTTTGCCTCATGTTTTCAACCAACTTATATCAGCACAGTGGGTTGTTGATTTCAACAAATAGCATGGTATCAACTGTTACAAATATATAACTTGGAAATCGTTCATTTCATAGGCATTAACGAATCCCAAATTAAAATATATATATATATATATATATATATATATATATATATATATATATATATATATATATATATATATATATATATATATATATATATATATATATATATATATATATATATATATATATATATTAATTTAAATTTTTGGCATCTTGAATTCAAATTATGTTTTGCGCAATCACGAGCGTGTGTATGCGCGTGTGCGTGTAGGCGTTCGTGTGTGTGTGTATGTAGGCATGTGTGTTTGTGTCTGTGTGCAGGCATGAGTGTGTGTATGTGTAGGAGTGTGTGTATGTATGTATGTGTGTGTGTGTGTGTGTAGGTGTGTATATGTATGCGTGTGTGTGTAGGATATGGACGCAACCTGGACACTGTTTTCGCAAGAGGAGCAGCATCGTGAGGCGGCCGGTCGACGGTGATGCTGCAGAGGGTGCTGGCGGGAAAATAAAATCAGCGTAACATCAAAAACAGTCAAATGAGAACAATAAGCAATCATGATTTCTCAAAAAAAAAAAAAAAATATCTTTTGCAGGTACATTCACCACAGCTGGGTGCTCGGCGAGACTTTGTGCAAGTTGTTCCCTTTCTTCTTCTATGGAAACGTGGCCGCCTCCCTTCTTTCCATGACGGCGATCACCATCAACAGGTAATACTCTACTTTAGTTCTACAAATGCTGTTTCAAAATGCTGCCTGAAAAATTTCTGAGTATGACGCTCTTGAATACTATTACGATGGAAGTCAACTCAAACTTTCAAAAACCGAACACATTTTCAAATTCTTCATAGATTTCTGTATTTTTGAAAATATTTGCTAAATTTGTATAAACACTACTCATACCTTACAACAAGATTTTAAATACCTTCTTCAGAGAAAGTTGCCACCTGCTCCGATAACCAAGAGATCACGTATCCATTTTCTCGTCTTCATCACCGTTGTTACCCCCTCTTTTCCTCTCGTCACAAAATATCACAATATTACGAACCTCCCCTTTAAAGCGTGACATCATTTGTGGACAGCGCCTGATCACTTCATAGAGACTGACTCGAAATTAAAAATCAATGTCGACAAACCCGAACAGTGTAAGAACTTTTCACTTCTCACATGCAAAACAACGCAGGGTGATTCTAAGGACTTAAAGTAAAAGGGAGAGAGCTGAAGAGAAACTACAGTACGTTAAGGGGAGAAATGAACACTTTTATCTGTACTAGAATCGATGTATAAGTATGCGAAATTACCATCAAGAAAATAAAGTACAAAGACAGAGAAAGATTAAAGGTTGTTCTTCAACTATGGCAAGTTTCAAGTTTGATGTGTTGAATTTCGCTCTTAATTTTTCAAGAGCAAAATTAACAAAAAAAAAAAAAAAAAAAAAGCGTTCTAATTACAGCAATAAGTACGTTTGACGTATTATTTATTTATGATGATGCATATTCCAGCACAAGTTATTTTATGTGTGTGTGTGTGTTTTTTTTTTTTTTTTTTGAATAAAATGACTGGAAATAATCATGTTTATGTTCAATATTATTGAATTTAAATCACGAATCCGTAAGAAAAAAAAGTAATATGTGTACAGTTTCGTGATCTTAATCATTTAAGCATAGTCTCATAGTCACCTGAATCTTAAATCTTTAATCATAGTCTTATCATCAGAAATGTTAAAATATGTTACAATAATAGATAAACATGAAGAAAAGGGCTGGTTTGGAATTAAAACAGGCTCTGATTTCCATTGAATCATGCCCTCCGTGTCAAATGCAGGTCAAACGAGTTTTAAAAATATTTTTGCAAAAATAATTGCGACGAAGAGAATCTACTAAATGCAAAACACAGCCGCCTGTGCGTACGACGTGACAGTGAAAAACAAAAGTGGAAATAAATGGTAAAAACAACATTTAAAAAAAAAGTACAATCTTGTTCATTCGTGTGCAAGAGACAGAATGATTGAATAAAATGGTTATTTTATTCTGAAATGCCGAGAGAAAAGTCGCGGCACTTATAAATCTACTGAGGTAAAGAGTCCCCAGAATGTATGAGAGAAGCGTTCCTGTAATGCCCCCCCCCCCCCGCGTTATGGTACAGATAGGAGGAATAGCAAATGGGCTATTTCCTACACGTTGTCAGAGTATATGGCTATCTTAATGCAGAGCATGCAGTGCGTGAATAATCACCTGTCTACGGTTGAAGTAAAGGACGATGAATGCGTCTAAAAATCGTAAGAGAGAAAGAAAACGAATTGAGCGTCTTTTATGTGAAAGTAAATTTCTCGGCGTTCCTTTTAATTTGACGTCGAGACTTAAAAAAATAAATGAATGAATGAACCTAATGTTGGGCTGCTTCCAGATTGCACGGTGGGTCTAGCAAAGGTGTACAAAAATGACAACAAAACTAATCTATTACCAATTCTATTTGCAAGGACGGATACAAGGGAGGGGCGATGGGGGCGATCGCCCCCTCCTTGAGCCGAGGGACAGGAACTTTCTTCATGTATATTTTCAATATTAAAGTTTCAAAACCGCAATTTTACATAACATTCGATGGTGTTAGAAGAAAGGGAGCTCTTTCCCGGAATTCTTCCAGAATTGAAGTGTTTAAAGCACAATCGTAGCACATCTCTAATTATTCTGGGGATAGGGCCGGAACTTTCAACAGGGATTTTTTCGAAATTGAAATTCCAAAATCTCAATTTTAGACGATCTTAGATGACATTCGGGATAGTTTCAAGGATATTTTTTGAAAGAAACAACTGTGGGACACCTTTGATTACATAAGGTTAAGTGAGGGATTCAGTACACTCCTTCGAAGGTTTTTAGAAATTGAAGTTCTAAGGAGTAAAGAGTAAACAACAATCGCTCCCTCCTTGAACATTTTCTGGATCCGTCTTTATCTATTTGGGAATCTTTCATGTAAATCTTCAATTTCTGTTTGTAGACCCTAATAGAGCATTTCATAATCTTTTTTCAGTTGCAAAAATCTTTCAGCACCACTGAATTTTCAATGTGGCAGCACTAGGGACGCAGTGAGGGAAGAGTTTTGGGGTTAAAAACCCCAAACCTCTGGTTTAAAGCCAGGTCACAAACCCTAGTATTTTTTTATAGATACATGTTGAGACAGTTATGACCAAGGCCCCACCTTCCTCCAACACAGAAAATGTTGGCTTGTCATGAGTCATGACCACAACCCCCAAGGGAAATTTTTTTGATATATTATGAATAAACTCCTCCTATCAAAAAGAAGGAATTATATCTTGTTATGTCGATCCCCACTACCGAGAAAATTATGGATGTTTTAGCCTGATTACCGTACAGGCCAACTAGGTCCGGTGTCTCAGCTGTATGAGCTAGGCAGCTTTATTTCTTGAAAATTTCATGCAAAGCTAAGTTTTGTCAGTAGTTTTTTTTTTTTTCCATAAATTAACTGATTAATGAAACTGAAAAACGAATCGTGACCTATTTTTTCCCTTTGAATATTTGTGTGTGAGAAAAAGGGAGGGGGGGGAGGGGCAAATTGCTCTTCACTATTTTACTGAGTTATAAAAGCATTAAGTTATGAGATGAATTTCATAAAGCTGTGGCAGTGCTAGGCATTTGCAAAAAGTTCGAGTGCGCAAGGCCCCAGAAAGCTATATACAAGAGCCCCTACACTGCGATACCATTATTTTGCATGGACTGAAAGTGATAGAACAGAGAGAGGGGGCCCTCCAAAGTATTGCGGGCATTGGGCTCACTCTTAGTTAGTCAGGCCCTGCTAGATGTGTTAGCGATGAATAACAGTAACACGGAAATTTTTGCTTGAAGCAACTTTATCAATAGCAACCTGTTCGTACCCTTGCAGATTTTTCAACTTAAGTTTCTAGAATGTTGGCTCGGATCAGTAAAAAGTTATCATGTCCCATAAATGTTTTCTCGGGTACAAGTCGAGAGATTGTAATAGCCATCCCGTCCGTAGAGCTATAGCGAAAACTGGAACGAAGAGTTTGGCCATGCAAAGAAACCTCGCGAGCAAGGCAAAACATCGCTGGCAGTATTGCCAAAGCGTAATCTAGTCCTTAGAGCTGTAAAGTGTCCGTAAGTTTTGTGGGGAAAAAATATGTCTTTCTACCATACCATAACGCGCAATCAGAGTTCTGCATTTTGCATTGATTTCTGAAAAGAAGGAGTGATGCGTCCAGAATTTGCTCCAGATTTCTCTATAGCTCAGTGCAGCATTTTAGCTTCAAAGAACTGATCATAAAGGCAAGTATTTTTTGTTGATGGCCATAAATGGGCATTAGAAACAATATGTCTATAACAATATGACGAACATATTGGTGGATAATTTAATCATGTTTATTCAAATAGTTACCAGGAAGGCTGCAAATGCCACTCCATCCACCATTTCCCAAATTGTTTCATCAGTACAGTTAAAGCTGTGCTTTTGGTGTATCTTCGAAGTTATCCAAAACAAAAATGTCCAAAATTCCCGTCTGGAACAAATTGTGTTAATGAAGAAGACACTGCATCGATGCTATCCAATGACGTTTCGCCCTTTTAATAAGACGGTGTCAATGCATATAAAATGGCTGGTCCTGGTCGTGTGGCACACAGAAGATATTATTTCAGTCGTGATAAAAAAAAAAGTTTGCCATTTATGATATATGTTATAGAAGCAACGCTCGATGCAAGTTGAGGAGTTGAACTCGTGCAACTCCGCAGTTAGTTTCGAAAATCTGTTCCTTTTATCCCTTAAATACAGTGAACTACTCAGTTGCCGGTGGGCTCTTCAGGTCTAAATGTCTAAAATTTTGCTAAAATATCTATCATCATTTCTGGATGCTTTTCCGCGGTTTCACGCGAGACCCGGAAAAGTTGGACCCTCCTGGCCAGAACGATGACTTTCGCAGGCGATTATTTTCCGCGGTCGAAGAACCCTCTCGCGCAGATTCGTCACGAGCAAGTGAACAGGATCGAAAATCGCTCCTCCCGCTCACGGCAACAGGTGTCGAAAAGGAACGCACATATTTCAAAGTCCGAAACGACTCCCACTGCATCTCTCTTTTCGAAATCACGAGCGTGGCAGCGTAATCCGAATGCTTTTGGTTCTTCTGTTTCCTTTTATAAACATAGGAATCGGTTTACTGGGGTAGGGCGACCTGTGAGTGAACACGCCCCTGTCAACGAACAGTTCATAAATTTTTTTTGAAGTGATCAGAAGTATTTTCTCACCTGGATTGACAACAGTAACTTCCTCCTATATAATCTAATAAATAGTTCCAAAAAAAGAACTGCAGAACATTTTACATTTGACCATTGGCTAGAAGTAGCATTTTCTGGGTTGCTACACCGTTTTTTATTTAAAGCTCCCAAAAAATAAACCCCTGAAGCACAGCCATAAATATTCTTTTTTTTTTTCCTTAAATTACACATATCAATAAAAACATTTTTAATGTCAAGCACGAAATGCTACAGTTTGTTTATAAAGATTTTGTGGAATTCAGACATTACAGTCCTTCTTTGGTAGCATAAATTCATTTACGCCTCAGGATATTAGGATGCAAAGCTATCCAGGACTTAGAACCAACAACTAATAGAGTGTGTGGGGTTTCTTTGCACACAAGAGAATAAAACAGGTTTTTGTTTGATTGACTTGTGACAATCAGTTACACTGCCTAATTTCAATACAGCTAGAATGCAATTTCTTTCTTTTTTTTTTTTTGAGAGGGGGGGGGGGGGAGGGATGAAAGGAGGTTTTTCAGATCTCAAGTTAACGCAGTAACCTGAGTTGTGAAAAACTTTGTACTTACTTAAGCACCTTACGTACATTATTACGTAAGCAATTATAGTCAATGATTTACTGTGCCAAGTGGAATGTGAAGATCTCTTACAGGCCAATAACGGAAGTGACAAGTTTTGGGGGGAACTTGACATATGATTCCAAAATGGAGCAATCTCTCTTCTGTACTGATGCGGAAGCGGGAAAACGTATGAAACGGACACTGTAAAATTGGAGTACCAGTAGTATATCTGAATGCTTCTCATGTTTCGATGTAATGAATCGTGGCTTCTGTTATACTTCCTCTGCGATCCACGCACACTGATAGTTGAATTCCTCTTTACAGGTACATCCTCATCAACCACTACAAACACTACGATCGCATCTACCGGCCTCGGTACGTGGCCTTGATGATCGCCCTCTGCTGGCTCTTCAGCTTCAGCCTGCTGGCCCCTACGTTGGCCGGGGCGTGGGGGCGAGTTCGGGTACCGCCCTCAGAGCTTCTCGTGTACCATCTTGCGCAAGGGTGGCCGTAGCCCCAAGAAGTTCCTCTTCGTGCTCGGCTTCCTGCTGCCCTGCCTCATCATCGTCATCAGCTACTCCTGCATCTTCTACAGGGTAAGATAACTAACAAGGCTGATACCCTTGTACAGGGGTGTGGCACAATTCCTCTGGAGTTTTAAAGATTTATTGAAACAAACATATTCATTAATACAGCAACAACTTTGACTTTACCGAAGGAAGGAACTCTACAAGTTTTGTTTCACAAATCAGGTATCAAGTCCAATGTCTAATTTTCGTTTCACTCGCTGTAACGTGTCAAGAAGAATGATTTTCCGAAAAGATTCCTCATTATGTGACTGACGTTTGCCCATTTCCTCAAACTTCTTGGTCGACGGATCGGACGTGATTCTGACGAGGACACTTTCTTCTTTTGAAGCCCCCGTATTCTTTGGACCTAACTCCACGCAATTCTTTTTATGGTGGTGGTTTACATCAAAAATCGTGTGTTCGTGCTTCCTATGCCTGGTGATTTACAAGATCCCCTCGAAAGGACCGCAATCGCAATTGCTTGATCGTGACATGTTTCAGCTAGTGAAATAAGAATTGGACTTGAGATTTGATATCTGCCTAGTAATTGCGAATCTTGGTATATCGAATATTGCTAATGCTATTTTTCAATTTCGCAAAGCGACCGGTATTTGTTGGGGGTAAAATAGCGGTATTTTCGGTAATCTAGGAGAACTAACGTCTTTAGAGTTTGAGGAATGTAAAAGAAGGAGACCATTTGCATAAAAATGATACGAGTTATGTTTCAAGCAGGAACTATGGGAGTGGGTGAGAGTAACACTGAAGCACCTCTCCCCCTCCACTTTCCTGACATACTAGGTGAAATCTAGCTGTCACCGCCTATTAACATTTTAACGAACTACATGACTAGTTTGGTAACGTACCAACGTTACCAGATGGTTTATCATGCACCTAGTGATTGTAATTCCGGTATACCAGTATACCAAATACTAGTACTTCGTGCGATTTTGCAATTTCCGAATACAGTTGGATCTCAATAACTCGAAGTTTATAACTTGAATATTCCTTTATCTCAAAGTTTAGATTGGGTCTTAAACTCTGGAGAACCACTGTGGAAACTTCCTGTAACTCGAACTAACTAATAACGCGAACGTTTTAGCCGGTCACTTGGTACTTCGAGCTATCGAGAGTTGACCAATGATTTCGGTATGGATGCAAAAAATAAATATCTTTGAGTTGAAGCGTTTCATTATGACGTATTAGATATTTTCTGTTATTTTAAATGTGTAATTTTTTCATCAATGAAACAGGACGAAAATCAATCATTTTAGGCCTAAGTTTAGCTTCAAAATCCCGAATTAATATCTGTACTTTTCAAAAAATATTCCCAATTTTTTCGTTTTGAAAAAGGTAAAATACCTAAAAAATATGAAGTGCATGGCTACGTGAAACAGTTGCCATGCCAAAGCTACCGTTTTCGAAGCTATTTCAACCATGACGTGGAATGAAAGATAAATTAAAACGCGCAAAGGAAATGAACAGCATTTCAGAATTTTTGATAATGTGGTGCATTAACATCACAAAAGCTTCGCTTGTTGCCTTAAAATGTTTCGTATGCTACACATTTTTTTCTCTATTAAATGTTGCATAAACGGTCCGCTGAGCGCGCGCTAGCCGTCGTCGAATGCACGCATGCGTTCCAAATATTGTTACGGATGGGTCGTGGATAGCGAATAAATAATACATTTTGAAAATAAAAGAAAATTTCATCTCTCTTTTAAGTTACTTGATTGGTTAACATTAAGTAAAAAATGTGTGGAATGTGTCACTGAATAACTTAAAAACGAAACGATGTCGATGAGTTTTCGCTGGGAACAATTTTATTCAGATTCCAGTTACCAATTTTGCACATTCTGTCGCACAAGTCATAAAAACGCACCAATCGGGAAAATGTAAAGTCGGGGGAGGGGATAAAAATTTAAGCATATTGTTTAAAAAATTGACATATCCCAATTGATGAGTGCAGGAGATTTTAATGTTGACTTGTTTTTAAATGCAATTTCATTTATAGCACGTTCTGTACTGCCACTTTTTAACTTATATATATATATATTTTTTTTTTGGGGGGGGGGATACTGTCTTCATATCGTAACGGATCCGCTGCGACTTCCAACTTTCTTGAAAGGACGACACAGTTCTTGATAAAAACACAGGAGCTTTATTTACACTATGTACAGAAGAAATCGTTAACAACTGCTAAATTAATCATCAGCAATTAAACAAATATCACTCAACACCGTAAACTCAACGGTTGCACACATATTTACTTCCAAATACGAAAACAACACAGCGAAATGCCTCGCAATAAACAGAGCTAATACACTCTCAGTACAAATTCTTAATCGAAACTGAACTTTTTATCACGCGGGACGCTTTTATAAACATCGAAAGAAATCTCTCAAATATTCCACAAGATTCCAAACGCTTCTCGAAAATAGTAAACCGTTATCAAATTTTATCAATGAACAAAAAAGAAATAGGGGGGTCGTATACTTTAGCCGAATGTATAGGGGTTGTATATTCATTACGGGAAACTATTTACAGGTTACGTTACTACAATAATTACTATTTACAGAATTTGTAACAATATATTCATACCGCCCACCTAGGGCAGGTGGGGGCATAGTGATCCAACCACAAAAAACGTTGTTCTCGGTTTCGGTTACACATGAATGGAAGCACTGTTGTTCTTCAAGTCTGAAACAACCCTTGGGGGAGGGGGGGGGGTTGCTAGGTTTTGCATAAGCTTAAAAATGACGTCAAAAATTTCTTTTCTGTGTCTTATGGTGATAAGATAATTTCTTTTCTCCCTAATCTTGTTTGTTTTGGAAAAGAATCCATGGGCTTCGGCTCATCTTTCCGATAATGAATTATTCTGACCGAGTTCCTGTCTCCTCAGGTGCACAAGAGCCGCAAAAACGTGGAGGCTCACACCCCGGCCACCAACGGCAAGCCTCCAATCCGGCAGCTCTCCCACCGGCAGGACGAGATCCGGCTCACCCGGATGATGCTCATCATCTTCTGCTCCTTCCTACTCTGCTTCCTGCCGCTCATGGTCGTCAACGTGCTCGAGGACAAGATCCGGTGGGTACTCACACCTCCGTATGGTGAAATCCCGTTACAACGCATACCAATACAACGAGATATCCGTTTCAATAAAATGAATGTCAAATCCCAATTTAAGTTCCTTTACATTGTTTGAATTTCATTGCAATGAAATTTCCGTACAACGAGCAAAATTTGCGGTCCCTTAAAGTTCGTTGTAGCGGGATTGCGCTAATATTTGTCCACGCACACATGGGCACCCATATAAGGGAGGCAAAGGAGAGCTCAACCCCCCCCCCCCCTAGAAATTAGAACTTCCTCGCTTTTAATACTTTTTTCTTTGCAAACATGTAAAAACATTTTTTCTGCAGCCATTAACGAATAATTTTTTTAAAAATGTCAAATTTAAACAACTCTAATCTGTACTGAAATCGGTTTCTATGGAGAAAATATACTACTAAACCACGAGGAAAATATATGAGCTCCCCTCTTCCTTTAAAAATTTTGCATATGGGCACTCATGCACGCACACACATAAGGGGCAGATACAGGGGAGAGTCAAGGGGTTTATGTACCCCCACCGACAAAATTTCGTACCGTGTAAGACATTCTGCAGTATGGTTCATTGCTTGATTAAAAAAATATATATTTATTTGCTAGAAAATCGCCCGTCAAGGTATGCCTGGTGAAAAATGCTTCAACATTTGAACGAAGCAATCGCCCGTTTGGTGATATTTGGATAGTTGAAATTTTAACCCTTACTCCAGTGGATGAACCCCTAAACTCCAGTAGGTAGCGTTCATTGTCGACAATTTTTTCGTTTCTTCATTCTCCTGAAATGACAATCTTACTAGTAAAAACAGTTAAGATACCGGATCCAGTTCAGCCTCGTCACAATAAAGCATTTCTCTGCATGTCAAACATTACCAAAAATTATTATCCCATTATCATGCCGTGGAACGAATTTTAATTACGTGAAATACACCGCCAGCTCAGTCATTTCCAGCTGAGGACTGCAGTTTCGTGCTTTTTAGCACTCATCAGCCCGGCATAGGAAAGTGACTGAGCTGGAGATGGAAAACCTCTTAAGGAAGCCAAGAGTGCCAAACAAACTGGTAGCTAATATAGAATTAGCAGACCAGACGAGTGACCGAAACAATGGTTCGAAGATTGAACGCGAGGCATGGTATATTCAGTAAATTACCGCCCATTAACCTCCCCCCAACGAAACTGCAGTCCTCGGCTGGAAATGACTGATCTGGCGGTGTATTTCACGTATTTCTGCTTTAGCCCTGGCTAATGGGCGGTAATTTACCGAATTTTAATTGTTGATGACGTCAGAAGCGTTACTTGATCATTCGCTATTATATACATATATGAGGATTTATTTATTTATTTCAATCCGTCTTATTGTGTCGTGATTTTTCATATTTTCTTAAAAATAACAGAAAACGAGCTGATGTGTGCATCACATGACTTCCTTTTACTCCAATTTAATGTCATATTCTCATTATTGGCAATTTTTATGTGATTCAATAGTTTACTTTCTAAATATCTCCAACAGTGGCCAAATTGAAACCAGATTTTTTTTTTTAAATTAAAAAACACTCCAAATTTGTCGCTAAGTTGGCGAGAAAAATTGGCGACTGAAAGACTGGCGATCTATCGCAAAGTGTCCGCCAAATTATAACACCACTTGAGTTTACATCGAAATTAACAATGATTTCAATCCAAAAAGGGGCAAGAGACCCCCTTTGGAGCATCCGAATGCAACCAAAACCGGAGGTGCACAACTAGACCCCACTAGGAGTCTAAGTACCAAATTTCAACTTTCCAGGACATTCTGTTCTTGAGTTATGCGACATACATATACACATACATACGTACATACAGACATCACGAGAAAAATTGTTGTAATTAACACGGGGATTGCCAAAATGGATATTTCGGGTGTCTGTACGTTCCAAGGCATATATCTACGTGTGGTCGGGTTGAAAAATAAACTCAACATTCATTTGGGGGTGAGCAAAATGGAAATTAAGGCCGATTTTTGAGTAAAATTTTTTTCGCGAATACAATTCTTTCTTTTTTGTAAAAGGAAGTAAAAAGTTTGAGAAAGTTTCAGACAGCAGAACAGTTTTGCTTGAGACAAGTTGACAGTGGTGCTCCAGCCGCCGATGAAATAAAAGGAAGCAAAGAAGAGTCTGTCGCTCGAACGCGTTTGATACAAGGGGCTGCCCGTAAATGATGTCACGCTTTTTGACATCATTTATGGACAGCCCTTCATTCGTTCGACGAAATTTTTCAATGATCCCCGAGTCGCAGACATCTGTTGATGTGTCTGCATCAAATTTATTTAAAAAAAATTTTTAAAGTAAATATTTGAAATTAATTAATTTTGAAATCATTTAGTTTTCAAATTATTTGGTTAAGCTTATGCCTTTTTAGGTGTCTTTCCTGGTCGATTTTGTGCCTTTATTACGTGTGAAAAGTTTCTTTTAAAAAAATTTCAAGCATGATCCCCCTAAAATGTTCATATGTATCCGCCAATGCACGTCATGGGCTCTTGGTGCACCAAAAACGTTGTGGGTTAAAAGAAATGTAGGAGTTAGGGGGCGTGGCCCCTGAAACTTATTTTTTTTTTTTGTAAAATTGGGCTAGATTACTGGCTTTTTATATTACCGATTTAATAACTTGTAAAAATATGAAATATGGCTTCACAAATCGGAACGAATGGCCATTGCAGACTTTTCCCTTCATTTTAAAGTTCCATTCTTATGAAATAAGATGAAAAAAGTTCATTCGCTTGGAACTTTTAGTTTTACTTTCGTGAAATAAATCGATCTACCATATGAAAAAACATTTTTCAATCGATCATTAATTTTTAACTTTGAAAAGGATGGGGGCATAGTCCCTTATTTTTGGAAGTAAAGAAGATAATTGCCCTCCCCCCCGTACGAGCCCCCTATGCTGCACGTCATGCATAAACCGGCGATCATAAAGGTAATTTTTTTTTTTAAACTAGTGGTACCCGCACGGCTTTGCCCGTAATAGAAAAATGAAAAGGTCTTTTGGTTCCCTGTATATTTACAGACAATGTATGGTGAATTTTCTCGCCAATTGGCTTGTACCCATGTTACGGTTCCACGTTATGATCATTTCGTATCTCGCCAATTGGCTTGTGCCCATGTTACGGTTCCACGTTATGATAATTTCGTAATTTACTCGTCCGTCTTATGATAATTTTGTTCTTAAAATTGGAATAGAAAAAGAACCACATCGAATTTTCGGAACATCGCTTTGAGGTGCACACCCCCGTGGTACAAACTAACTTTGTGCCAAATTTCATGAAAATCGGCCGAACGGTCTAGGCGCTATGTGCGTCACAGAGATCCAGACATCCAGACATCCTCCGGACAGAGACTTTCAGCTTTATTATTCGTAAAGAAGTAACAATTATTGACCTAAGATCGTGATTCCAAATAATTTCGATTCATGGCTCTTTTGCGTCCAAAGCAACAAAGAACAGCATCGGTTTGAACGGTACTTCCCTGCGTTCCGATCCCTTCGTGTCTAAATTTTCCCTAAGAAAATACAGCATTCCGAAGAGTAAATTAACTCGTTGGTCCCGCAGAGACATTGAACATGACAGCTGATGGATTTTTCTCAACCGGCAACATCTTTCCTTTCCGCATCGCCGATCTTTCATTTTCCGTACGAAAACCACCGAGGCGGACATCCTGCACACCTTGAAATGCGCTCCTTTTTTCGGTTGACCACCCCAAAAGGACCGTTCTATTTTAAAAACAACAAATTTAATTTAAAAAAAAACGAGCTGAGTGTGCATCACATGACTTCCTTTTACTTCAATTTAATGTAATTTTCTCATTGTTGGCAGTTTTAATGTGATTCAATAGTTTACTCTTTAAATATCACCAACAGTGGCCAAATTGAAACCAGATTTAAAAATAAAATAAATAAAATAAATCGCCAAATTTGTCGCCAAGTTGGCGACAAAACTTGGCGCCAAATTATAACACCACGTGAGTTTACATCCAAATGAACAACGATTTCCCAACAAAAAGGGGCAAGAGATCCCCTTTGGAGCTTTCGAATGCAACCAAAAAGGGAGTTGCACAACTAGAGCCCACTAGGAGTCTAAGTACCAAATTTTAACTTTCTAGGACATTCCGTTCTTGAGTTATGCGACTTACATACACACATACGCACATACATAGGAACATACAGACGTCACGAGAAAACTCGTTGTAATTAACTCGGGGATCGTCAAAATGGATATTTCGGGCGTCTGTACGTTCCTAGGCATATATCCACGTGTGGTCGAGTTGAAAAATAAACTCAACATTCATTCGATGGTGAGCAAAATGGAAAGTAAGGCCAATTTTTGAGTGAAAATTTTTTCGCGAATACAATACTTCCTTTTTCGTAAAAGGCTGTAAAAAAACAGATAAAGCAGGTTTGTATTCAGAGATTCTATTCAGAATGCTTCATCAGAACCATGCCAAACCAGAAATATATCCATGGGACACAGGACAAGTTTTAAGGACTATACACTACTAGTTTTGCGTTTCAATGAATTTCACAACAAATTTTAACTTTTGTGGCTGATTTTTAACGAAGTTCAGCTTTTGTTCGTTGGAAGCAGGGAGGGATACATGGGAGGGGGAGTCATGCTGAAGAATGAACCCTATCCCTCTGCTTCCGCTATGAACGAACCTACGGTTTTGGGTGCGAAACATTCCTGAAACTGCTTGGTTGTCAATAAATAGCACCAAATAAAGCAAGAATAAGGCACCCAATGGGGCATAAACGTTACTAATTTTATAAGCATTTAAAGGAAGTAGTACTATTTCAAATACTTACTTTTAAAAATATTTTATGAGTTGAAAAGATTATTCAAATCTTTTACATTTTATTCATAAAGTGCTTGAACACAATGAGGACGGATACTATAGCGATAGCCGACGGTTTAGGGGACTCATGACCCCCATGTTCCTCCCCTCGTTCGAAGAATGAACAGTAGAACTCCAATTTTCCGGATCATTTGGGACCCCAGACCTCGTTCAAATAATCGAAAATTCGGACAATTGGATTTTTCCCAAAAAAAGTTATATTTTAATTAATAACTATATGTATGTTGAAAATGAGAGGAAAAAAACCATTGAGGAGGAATACTAATGGAGGAAGCCATAGCAAATGTCTCAGTGAAATAAGCTTGGGATCCAATGTTTCCCAGGTCAGGTGACTTTTTTGGCTGGGAAGTTGTCGCGTTTTGGCACGCAATCGCTCTTTTGGCATTAAATATTTTTCAGACGGCGCTGTGGCGCTTATTATGAAGTCGGGGCTACAAATCAGAGCAACTCTGATTCCGACTCCTTTACCGCATAATAATAAATCAATAAATTAATAACGGATACAAATACAGGCCTATCATTCAAATTCCCTCTCCTCACTTCTTTCCGGATTTTAAAATATAATGTAATTGCATTTTTCATGTATTTTGATGTTTATTCCTTGAAATGACGGGCATGTACAAATAGTTTAAAATGTTCTGTTATTGACTGAAAATTTATGGATTCATATGTATTGTAATCAATGTTTTGAAATGATTTCATACGCAGGCATACTAGTATTTAAATTGAAGCATAAAAACAGCAAATCTTCATTCTTGCGCATCTGCTGTTCGCAGGAGCTTGGCGAGAAGATACTCACCAACAAAGCAAATGTACACAAAATACTTAAGAGCCGTTAAAATAATTACTAGTTAAGTAAAAAGTGTTTTTATGGAACTGAAATGTTATTTGCACTCAAGATATACAATGTTTTATAACTTTTATAGCTAAAATAAGTACAAAAATTTAAAAATTATAGGCATCTGTGGAATATGTACTCGTTGAATGCATATAAATGTTATTTTTTCTTTATTTAGAAGTAAAAAACATTCGTACATGCTAGGGAAAAGTTCCTGGACCTCCTGGTGTGGCTTTTTCCTCACAGTTTACAATGCTAGAATACTGCACTATTACTATAAATCAAATTTTTCCCTTCTACAGTTAAAGGTTGTTATCATGCATGGCTTCAGCTGATGAAAACTTCTTCAGCGGTTGCGGTCAACTCGAAATTGCTCCCCAGGTCACGTGGTACTGTTGCCATATCGGGATAGTAGGGTTGCACTCTCTCCATCTATTCCTTCTCAATGAAAAAAAGTGACTATAATGAAAAACAGTTTTGAATTAATTAAATCAAAGGACCGGCCATCTAGTGACGGACGGCTGATCATAATAAAATTTCACTATGAGACGACTCATCATCCCAGTAATGTTCGCACTGCGCGTACACTAGCTTCAAAGAGGCAAGGGCAATAGCGCGAAGACAAATTATTATTTTGCGAATTGATGTCCGTTTCAGTTTAATTTTCGCTTCTGAAACTCTAAAAGGACTCGGATAGTCGGAGTTCGGATAATGGGCGTTTTCTTTACAATTAGCTTGATTGTTCTACTTTTCATTCCAGGTCCCCCACCGTGCACGTCCTGGCTTCCGTGCTCGCCTGGATGTCTTCATGCATCAACCCGGTCATCTACGCAGCCATGAACAGGCAGTACAGGCAGGCCTACGTGCGCCTGTTCTGTGGTGCAAAGCGGCGCCTGGGCACTGCGCACCACTCCAGCTCCAGTGGCGCAAGGTCCAGCCACTCCAAGACCCTCATGTCGGAGGTCTTCGTCTTCAACTCGACCGCCAACGGGAAGCCGCCGGCCAACGGAGACAGCAAGGAGAACAAGATCTAGCCAGATCTCCTCAGTGTTGGCTTTAACATACCAAAGATACATCCCGGACGAAGTAGCGGATGACTTTATGCTACGATTCGTTTCAGCTGTTGTAGATTTTATGCTGGATTCAGTGAGCAAAACTAAAGAATGAGGAAAAATGAAAAAAAAAAAAAGCTTCATTGTACGCCTCCAGGTTGAAACTTGTCTACTTTGGTTTCAAGGTAAAGGTCGATCGTTGAGCAAGCATGATTCCCAAACTACTGGGATCACGGAAGCCTTCGCAAAAATGATTCTTGAACTAGGAACCACATGAGTAAACATGTCATCGTGTGTATACATCTTGCAAAAACTTGAGCAAATGACTCTTATTACACGAACAGTTCGTGGCAAGTCCAAGATGCAGCTAAAATATTTGTCTCACCCCACCAATATGTTTCGCAAAATGAGTGTAGCTTAAAAAAGACCGACTTCAAGTCAAACTGACGATTGAAGCTGTTCTGGCTATTCCTACTTACCACCCATTAATACTGCCGTGGGATGTCAATGCGCAGAACCTGCAGAAATGAGTATTTAAGACATTTGAAGAAACGCGTTTTGAGTTCGATACTTAGAATAGGAAAATGTTCGACGTTCTTTGATGAAACATTGTATTTGGAAATTGAGACGTTCTTTCCCCGCTATATTGTAAGCGGAAACCAAACGAATAAGCTTGTACAGTAAAGCTAAAGTACAATAAATGACAAAAATGAAAAATGGAGAATTTGCAGACACTGAGCTTTACCTTCCCACGGCAGAATAGAACAACCTTTCGAAGAACAATGATGTGTTCCCCAAACAAGCTAATGCATAACCCGGAAAGAAAAAGTTATGTTTTCATGAGAGAGACAGAGAAACTAACTTCCCACCTTTTAGAAAAGGTAAACGTTTTCAAAATATTTTCATGCGTGCACAGCTTTATGTAAAATAAATACGTTTGCGTATCATTCGATTCAAATTTCAATAGTTTTTATCTGTCTTCCACAAAGTTCGAATTCACTGCTGTTAGAATGGATTTGATACAACTTTGAGGAATTGGTTCATGTATGCTCAGAGCGTGACCATCTTTACATATTCTGTAAAACTTTATATACATGTATGTGTAGTGTCTAGCAGTCAAAATCACACATTCTGACCTGTCATCAGCAGTTATGACACAAACTGGATACTAATAATCAATTTTGCTCATAAATTGTGTTAGGGGTCGGCGCTAGTAGTTCTGCTGCCCCAGGCAATGCTTAAAAATGAGTCCCTCCACTTAATAATAATAATAATAATGGGTAAAATGAAAAAGAAAAGGTCAAACACATTCTCATATGCAATAAAAGCTGGAAAAAACCATCTTTATCACAAATTCGAGATTTTTCACCCCCTTAAACTTTATGTTCTGATGTTAGGGGAGGAAAGAACGGAGGAAAAGTTCTAACCGAAAATTATTTGAAACTGAAGTCCCACAAATCCCCCTTTAGGCTAAGTTTATCTAAGTTGGGGAAGAAAAGGCTGGCAACCAGCTTTCCTCCGGAAAATATTCGAAATTGAAAACATAAAAATGGAATTTTAGTAAACTTTAATGATATTATCGAGAATTTTATGTATTGGAGGCTCTCCTCCGGAAAATTGCGGAAATTAACGACCTAAAACTTTAGGGTTGCTTTAAATCAGAACCAGCGTCTGGGCGCCGCTCTCACGGACGGCGGCATTCATCCACCTAGATTCGTCACAGCGTCTTGTAGCACGATAATTTCAAAAAGATTGTGCGTCAATACAAACATTTTCATACTTTTTAAAATCATACGCGTACAAGGAATTGAATTCAACCCCCGAGGGTAACTGGGTAACGAACTAAAAACTACTCTTTTAAAATTTGCCCTGAGTTCTTGCATTGCAGTGCAGACTGCACTCTTTTAGTTTTCCAAACAACACATAGATGTCGCCACTAAAATCAGTTGAAAATAAGAAAAACGAAAGTGCAAATAGCACTCGACGTTAAATCCCGGTTATCACAAATTTGCCATTTCAACTGCGCTTGCGCACGGACTTAGCTTTTTGGGCTTTCTGTTTTAAGATTTCGTGTTGCTTGTTTATATTTAGGTTGTGCTCGAGTCCCAACAAATTAATGAATGCGATTAGAGTATTTTCACATCGATTTCGGGATACATTATATGAAACTACGGATATGAATAACTGATAATCTTTATAAAGAAAAGAGAAAAATGACACTTAAATATGTATTGGTTTGGAAATATATATACGTAAACGTAAAACACGTTATGTACTTCAAAAATGATCGGAATATTACAAATATCCGTCTTTTGCGGATATTTTACGTTAGGCGTAAACAGCTTAGTATTATACATTTGTATTTAGGTTGAGGGTTCCGCTTTTTATTGGAAGTGATGCCGCAGATCGAGTACGCTCTTCAGGGGTTAAAAATTTGGCCCTGAAAAGGATCTTTGTTTGATAGAAAAATCAGGCTCCGAATCCAATAATAATTAAGACGTAAAACTCAATCTTTACCGAGGCGTAAAAACTAAATCAAAGACAGCTTTGTAATTTCTAATTTTTATCTGTTATTATCTCATATTAACAAATTTAAATGTTTTTCGTTAGTTTGAGCAAGAGTTTCGATATCAGCAAAGTCCGCGCGCAAGCGCAGTTGAAATGGCAAATTTGTAATAACCGGGATTTAAAGACGAGTGCAAATAGCCCGCAAGATTTTTTTTTTTCCAATTCATTAGAAGTAACTTTCAGGTTTTTTTTTTTTTTGCTTTGATTTTCAATCATTTTTTTGTTGAGATCCATTTGGATGAAATGGGCACCAGTCGATTTCTTCGTCACATTAAAAAGGTGGCATTTCCATTATCAGGGACGCTCCGAACTTAAATTTTTGGTTGGGCGGAAATTCTCAGTTTTGTCAAGCGGAACTCGAAATTTTGCCGATTGATAAAATAGGGGTACAGTGAAACCTGTGTAAGTTGACCACTTGCGGTGCACTACTTTAGTGATCAACTTAAACAGGTAGTCAACTTACAGAGGTTGATTTATATGATAAGGGCTTCCGTGCCTGAAAAAAGCGGTCAACTTAGACAGGTGGTCAAATTCACAGGTTTTACTATGTACAAATAAGTACATTTAATGAAAAGAGACATTCGGACATTTAAAAATTGCAGAGCTGCAATTATGTCCCCAAATTTGACGAATCGTCAGACAAAATTTACCTATTAAGGACATTTTGGGGAGGTCACAGCGACTTCCCATCGGGGCGCTCTTGTCCATTATGAGTCAATATTGTGCTGTTTCTCACTTCGTCACTGTCCATCGAACTTGTCAGTAATTAAGTGATACAGATCTGAGAGAACCAAATTGTTATATATATAACTCTGCGAAAAATCATTTTGCATGTCATGTTCTGTACACATTGTTCTTATGACTTTGCTATCATTCATTAATGCATTTCTGTGTAGTTAGTTGACTGTTTTGAAAATATATGTACGTATTTTTCAATAAAATATACATAGACATTTGTCCAGTGATTTCTTTAAATTCATTCTAGAGTGAAGTGAAGTTGTTAAACAATTCAACACAATTTCAAACACATCTCTGATAAGAAAGACACGACCTTGCGCAGTGTGCAGAAAAGAAAATACAGTGAAACCTCGATTTTACGTTTCTCGAGGGAATGGGTTAAAAACGGGAAAACGTAAACGTGAAGTATGTAGAAAGCATAAATCAAATAAATAGAAAAAGAACTAAAGGTAGTTTAGATTACTTTTTAAAAGATATATTTATATTTTAGGAAAAGAACATTGTTATATATACCATTTTATATCATTTTGACACATTTAGTTAGGAGTCCGGGCCTTTAGATTGAAAGTAGTCTGTAATGGCAAATTTTTAGTCGAATTCAAAGTAAATATTGTTTTCCAGGTATGCGATAGGGGACTGTATATTTTTCTGTAAGGTACTGGTAGGTGCGGGGATGTTCGTAATCATGCGATATAATTCATTAAACAAGACAACTGACCACATATCATGTTTGTTCCACCGTTTATTGCGTACTTAATAAAAAAAAAACACAGAACGAAAGCTGCATGATTTAAAAATCGTCTGCAGATAAAAATCGCCTGCGCGTTATTATTCATTTCAAAGCAAGGCTAAACTAAAGCAGCGGAGCTTCAATTAACGCTAAATACAAACGCCAGGATTGAAATCTTTGCAAGTTTTCCCCCTGGTCTTTATGAAAAAGAACATATTTTTTTTTACTACTTGTAAGCTCTTTATTGGAAAAAGGGGCAGACTGCATCCCGTTCTTCATATTCAACTTCATCTGTGAACGAAAAATCCATAAGGTCGGCGTGCTGCCGATGGATGCTGTTGGATTACGATGGATGCTATTGGATAACTGCTGGATGCTATTTGTATTTTAGATTAGGTGCTAAGGGATTTCTGA
Source organism: Uloborus diversus (assembly GCF_026930045.1). Taxonomy (NCBI): domain Eukaryota; kingdom Metazoa; phylum Arthropoda; class Arachnida; order Araneae; family Uloboridae; genus Uloborus; species Uloborus diversus. The sequence continues at coordinate 218,696,388 of NC_072732.1, forward strand.
GCATAGCAAAACGGCTATTTCGGATGTTTGAAAAAATGTACTCAAATTCGTCGTCTCCAGTAAGTGTGCTCTTTAGATTCGGGCTTGAATTGAGCCTTTAGCATAAGACTATGGCTAAAATAGAAACCTTTATTTCTATTGCTGTAACTACTTGTAACTGCGAAAATTGGAACGAGCGTAATCTGATGCAGAAAAACGTTCTTTCTAATGACATAGAATGCTAAGAGGTGAGAGAAATTTTTCAACCCTTAAGAGGCAATTTATGTGAAATTTTAGTTAAAGAAATTAAATAGAAAACATTTATAAAAAAACTTGCTAGCAAAACGTTCCGAGGTGCAAAACCTTGGAGCTCGAAGTAATTTTGTACCATATTTCAAAGGTGCTATGGGGTCTCCTGGACGCAGGCCCGCTACAGACAGAATTTCACAATTTCTTTGACGTTACTTTTTAAAGAAATAGAGATAACATTTTTAAAAAATCAGAAAGTATCAAGAAACAAATTTACTGTCTATGGCTTTAAAGCGATTCATATTACAGAGAATATGTGAAGTACAAAGAGAAATACTTCTATTGTTAATATAATCTCAAAAATGAACCAGCGGCAGTTTTACTTGTTTGGGGGCCCATCGCAAGGAATATTTTTTGGGCCTCTTTGGGCGCTTCAGAAACAAGTAACTGTCAAGGCCTACGTCACGAGGGCCCCTCGCAACTGCAACATTGCGACATTTTAAAATTTGCACAGAGAGGTCCCTAGGTAAAACTATCAGGGGAGAGTATCAAAACCCAATTCGGCATAAATAGTTACTTTTGTGACCATCCCCCCCCATCTGATTTGTGAGTCATATTTACGTAATGGCCCTCTCTAAAACCAGAAGCTAAATAAATATGCTGTATGAAAAACCAGTAACATTTTGGGGCTCCCCTTAAATGATGTCACATTTTAAAAAACATTTTTCACTCCCTCTCCGGTCACATGTAACGTTATTTTGCATAAAAATTTTTCAATAAAAAATGTCACACTTTTTGTAACCCCGTCCCCTCTCCTTGTAGCAATTTCATGAACCTCTTTCCCCCTCAAAATATGACATCATTTGCAGACAGCCCCTTTGATATTATTTCGTAACAATGCGGAATAGGCAAACTCTCGTACAATTACACATTTTGATTCATACCTGTATGCGGAAGTTATATTTTATAACTTTGTAATAATGCTCGAAGTTGTACACCATGCTTCTCAAGATACTTTAGAAATTATAGAAAATAAACAACCGCAAATTATAGCGAAATAATGGCTTTAAAATTGAAGGGAGATAAAATGCAACGATTTAGCCATCAATAGTTTTCTCGCTCCCTTCATTCCATCTCAGTGGAGGCGCACGAAAATGTATCCAAATAAAGCATGAAAATGATTATTTTGCAAGAGCGTTTTAGATCTCTTAACAACTTCCACATAATGACAAAGAATTATAGAAGAACAAAGAAATACCTTTAATTTGTTGTAAACTTTTCACCAAACAACTTTGAAGAAAGTACACCAACGCTAGACAAACACAGAAACGAGTACAACGCAAGAACAACGTATTCATATTCGTAACAAACAATTGGGGTATATAGCTATTCTTAGCGGAGAAGCTTTTTACCTCTAATGATCCAATTTTTTGTTCCAGGACAATACAAAGACAACACAATAGATGGTGGTGCCATCTATAGACAGTTCGAGAGAATTTAGAACCAGGCCAGGAGCCGAATAACTTCCTGGTCTGGCACCCCCAGAGGTATCGTCTCATTTGGAGGATATTGTGACTACTACGAGCATATTTAACGTCGCCCAGTCACCATTAGTGACGACGGTGGGTCTTCGACCAGCGAGGATCGAACCCGAGACCCTCCGGCCCCGAGTCCAATGCCTTATCGATCAAGCTGCCACGGCCCGAAAGAACAACACGAAGAGAAGGAAACGAACGAAGTAAACAGTCACAGTGAACTGGTAAGCAAAGTGGGAAAAATATTTAATTAATGTGAGAACATTAATAAATCTAAAAAAGTAACTACTGGTATTTAACTTCAAAAAACGTAGAAAACAGCAAAATGAACTTGCTGAATTACCTGGTATTGCTGGGTTATTCTTCTTCAAGAGCTTGGGAGGTCAGAAGGTAAAAACTTGAGACTTTTCATACCTTCTTTTACATGTACACTGCTCAAAAAAATTAGGGGAGCACATGGTTTTAACAAAATTGAGAAAAACATTATTGCGGAAACTAATTTCCAATAAAGCCTCCATGTTTTCAGGAAACATGAGAGTAAAACGTAAATTTCGGAAGCAAATCAACATTTCTGTCGTCGAAAAGCAGAAAAAGGATACGTATGCAGAAATCGTGATTTAACAGAAGCTCATTTTTTCACTGTCTGAGTAGTGAAATTCAACCGTTCATTGTTTTTACTTCCTTTTACAAAAAAGGATTGTATTCGCGAAAAAATTTTCACGCAAAAATCGGCCTTCATTTCCATTTTGCTCACCCCCGAATGAATGTTGTGTTTTTTTTTTGACTCGACCACACGTGGATATATGCGTAGGAACGTACAGGACACCCGAAATATCCATTTTGACGATCCTCGAGCTAATTACAACGAGTTTTCTCGTGACGTCTGTATGTACGTATGTATGTATGTGCTTATGTATGTCGCATAACTCCAGAACGGTATGTCTTAGAAAGTTGAAATTTGGTACGTAGACTCCTAGTGGGGTCTAGTTTTGCACCTCCCCTTTTGTTTGCATTCGGGTGTTTCAGAGGGGGTCTTTTGCCCCTTTTTAGGGGGAAATCATTGTTAATTTCAATGTAAACTGAAGTGGTGTTACAATTTGGCGGACACTTGGCAATATATCGTCAATCTTTTGATCGCCAAGTTTTGTCACTAACTTGGCGACAAATTTGGCGATTTTTTTTTAAAAATCTGGTTTCAATTTGGCCACTGTTGGTGATATTTAGAGAGAAAACTATTCAATCACATTAACATTACCAATAATGTGAAAATGCCATTAAATTGGAGCAAAAGGAAGTCATGTGAGGCACACATCAGCTCGTTTTGATTGGAAAATGCTACGACGCTATAATTTACTGGATTCCATGGCTTGACGTTTTATCGTGGGACTGGAATCCGGGCAAACACTAAGAACTGTACTAGACGATGTTGGAGAGGCATAATTTCATGTTCCTTTGACTGTTCTAGAGGAGTAAAGTTCTTAGTCAAATGTTTTCTGCTACTTTTTTACTGTATGGTATCTTATTATACGCGTATACTCCATTTTATGTCTTTGCAAGGCTACCTCACAACCGTTTTTTCACTTTTGTGTGATTGCTCTCCTAACTGCTTTGAGCAGTAAACTTTCATAACTACTCTTAAGTATCTTTAAACTCCATGGTTCCCCGAACCCACGGTCACCGAGAGCTTAGGTGGGTTATTCTAACTCAACACTTGTTCACGGAATGAAACATGTTTGGTGCATAAAAAGACCGCATCAGGCACAAAAAATAAATAAACAAAATATATTAAAATTAATGAATTCTTTATAAAATTAATTGTTTTGATTTTTTATAGTTATCACATTATAATAAAAATTTTTTTGCATAATTACTGTTTCCTATTTTGACAAGGAACGGGTTTTGCGAGCACTGCTCCAGGCCTCGGATTCTTGAGTGCATTGGTCTTAAACCTCTTCTTTCCATTTACTCTACTAGACCTGAATCGAAACCATTCCGTATAATCAACGTACCGTATATACCACTATACGTGGTTTAACCAATTAGATGCGGACCAGAAACGAGCTCTGTTTTTGATCCCAGACCAGGAATCGAGCAGCCGCTGATCCAGCATCTCGAAAGGTATCGATTCCAAAAGAGTACTTGGAGGATTACGGCCGAGTTTTCGTGTACTAGCCAACATCAGCGGAGACAGAGTTTCTTCGACCGGCAAGCATCGAACCCGCGACTCTCCAGTTGCTAATCCAACGTCTCGCGATAAGGCCACCGTGGCTCCTGAAAGCAAAACAGTTGTTTAAAATCAAGCAGGGGCCTCTATGTTTCTAGAAGCTTCGTTTTCTAAGTAAGAGGTTGCGGGTTCGATTCCCGCCGGTTCCCTGGGTGTTATTTCCTTCTCTTGTGATGCAAATATTTCCTTTGTATGTCCGGAGGCAAGGCGCATTGTACGAGGTCCTCAATGTATGTAAAGCAATAGCTTCTGTATAAATAAATTAAAAAAAAAAAAAAAAAAAGCTGTAATTTTTGCCTCTTAGTCGGAGCTCATGCTAATCTACAAGCAAATGCCAGACAACTCGTACCAACTCCATAACCAGCTATTGGGCATATACTTCGGGTTTTCAATGCCATTTTTAATAAAATTGAAATCAGAGAGGAACTTCACTCCGGCACTTTAAAAGATCATGGGAACTTTAGAATGAAACGAAGACACGTCTTTGAAAGGTAGATATTTTATTTCAAATTTCATAATTTCATTTTCATTTGCAATAACAGACTCATTTGTATACGATGAACACACAACAAATACATATTACGGACAATGTGTTTCATTTAAATAAAATCATATCTAACAATAATTAAAAATTAATCTTGCACACATCGATTCCTGTAGGAATTCAGTTTAAGCGAACATATTTCGGGATAAATAAAATTGGACTAGAATGTAAATGACTGCTGCAATTGAAAATAGTAATTTGATGTTGATTTCAAAAAAAAGTTTGCTAAATGAAGCAAAGCAGAAAGTATCATGGACGAACCGACTGTTAAAGGGGGGGGGGGACTACAAACAAGAGCTGGAAATTAAAATCAGCAAGCAATATTTGTAGAAGGTCAAAGTTTGGCTTGATAGTGCTCACTTTTTCTTGGGGAATGGTATTAGAGCTAAGTTGAATCCAATTTAACTCAACGCAAATACCACAACCTCGCCCTTTCAATTAGCGACCAAGGAAAACACCAAAACCCTGAACAATTTCAACTCACTGAAGCCTAGCCCAATGATTTTATAGATTGATGATGGTAATGGATGATGATGGTAAGTATTTCCTCAAGCTTTTATTTTTCAATTCAACTTTTAATTACTTATTTATTATTATTATTATTATTATTTGCATTTTTTTTTTGAAGTGATCCCATAGAGTAGTAATAACTTCTAAATAAAAGGGCAGAAATAGGTTCTCTCTGTATATCAAATATAGCTATAAAAAGAAGAGGAATTAAAACTCTTTTGAAAGCAAGCATCAATATGAAAATTCCAAAATTTCTTTAGGAAGGACAGAATATAGTGCAAGGGATTTCTCAAAATCATATATCGTCACTATTCGGGCAAAAGTCACTAAGTAAAGAGACATGCTAAATTTAAACATTCGTACTAAATATAAAAAATAAAGCAAGTTGTTGGCAGCCGACACACTAGCAGTCTGCTGTTTATTTCACAAACTTAGTTTTGAATAATGCAGTGATTATTACAGAACATATGCAAATTTCATCAAATTGCCATTTCTGACAGTGTGGTGGTGGATCTTACAGGCACACGTTCAATAAGCTCCTGTAGTGCTGTCAAACATTACAGAAACAATGCTTGAATAAATGCAGCAAGAGTTACAGTAAAAAAATTTGCAAAGTGCTAAAAAAGGTATGCATAATTTGCAAACACAAACTCTGTGAGCAAACTAATTTACTGTTTAGCTCGCTAAATCACAAACGGTATCATGAGCGCAGCGGAAGAGGTGGGGTTAATCCAACTAAACTCTTCGTTTTAAGCAACACTGCCGATCGTAACATGTTAAATATGCATAGCTGGACACTGGACAGCTGTGGCCAACCTTACCCAGGAGAGAAATCCGGCTGCGTTGATGAAATATTTTTATGTACTCAGGAGGCCTTTTCTTCGAAACCCACAATATATCAATTTAGACAATCACTTTCATGGTGTGATTACTGAATATGACCTTGAGAATTCAAAGAGCGCGTAGCAGAAAATTATATCTGGAACAGAATGAGGCTTTAAAATACTCTGCCCTTTACTGACACCCTTGCTTACCGCCAATCAAAGCACTCTCATATTTGTAAATCTTTTTTCCTTTACTGGATTGGATAGAAAACACAACAGAAAAGTGATTTGTCTGCATTTGAGTTCTTTTGAATGCTTTTAATGCTAAATGTTACCCTGTTCATTCCATTGGTTAATACAAAACGATTCACTCCGAAATTTTGAAGGGGAAACACAGGCCTGGCTCCAGGGGTAGGCGACCTAGGTGACCGCCTAGGGCGGCAGATTTTAGGGGCGGCAAATTTCGAAGTGGAAACATTAAAAAAAAAAGTATGAATACCTGCTTTAGCGCTATGAGATTCACAGCTTCAATGCTAAAAAAAAATAATAATTTAGAGTGTGTGCCATTGCTTGGATATGCAAGACACAGTTTGGAATTTAACTAAAAATTCAATTTAATCTTAGAGGTGGCAAATTGCGTGATTTAAAAATCTTTTGAAAACATTAATTTCTGTTTCAGTTCCATAAGATGCCCTACTTTAATGCTAAAAAAGATAATTTAAAAGGTTAAGTGTGTACCAGTGCTTGGATATGCAAAATCCAGTTTGGAATTTAACTAGAAACTCACTTTAATTTCAAGCACTTTACCATTATTTTTATTTTATTAATATATTATTATTATTTATATTGCTATTATTATCATTATTATTCAATGGGGAGGGGGCAGCACATGTTAATATTGCCTAGGGCGGCAAAACCACTAGAGACGGCCTTGGGGAGACAAAGAAATGAAAGGAAGTAAACCTAAGCCAGACAAAAACTTTTTAAAAAATTCAACAAGCAAAGGATTAAGTACTCTTCTCGATATTGAGCCCAGTCATTTCTTTTCGGCTGTCTGACAGCTAAACACATCCACAGATGAATTTCCGGAAAGGAGCACGATCACTGGTTGAGCTTCTTGAACTCTGCCACCTGCGAGGCAATGTACTCCAGGATGTGTTTCCCGTCCCTGGTGTCCGAGGCCAGCTTGTCGGCGACGCACAGTACGTCTCCGCACTCCCGGATGAAGTACTCGATGTCGTCGTCTGTGCACTTGTTGGCCAGTTGGGCCAGCCGGGCCCGTTCCGTGCTGAACGCTTCGTCAAGATCGAACAGTTCCAGGGAGGGCTTCTCTACTTCGCGGAACGAGGGAGGAAACACCTGAAACACACGGATTTAGAAATAAAAACATAATACAGTCAACTTCCGATAGCTCTAAGTCCCAAGGTACCGGCTAAAACTTTCACGTTATCGAAAGTTCATTTCATGGGTGCCCATATGCAAAATTTTAAGGGGAGGGGGGGGCTCAAGTATTTTCCCCATGGTTTAGCAGAATATTTTCCCCATAAACACCGATTTCATTACAAATTAGAGTTATAAAGTTTGACATTTTTGATAAATTATTCATTAATGACTGGAGAAGTTGGGATTTTTTACATTTTTGGGGATTTTGAAATGGGAGTCTTTACATTTTTACAAAGAAAAAAGTACTAAAAGCAAGGAAGTTCTAATTTCTAAGGGGGAGCTTGAGCCCCCCCCTTGCCCCCCTATATGGGCGCCCTTGGTTCCTTTCCCAGCTTTCTGAAGATTAATGTTTATTTTCTTTTTCAAGAATAGTGCATAGTGGGTAGTCTATAACACTTATTGTTTGGATAAAATCATTAAGTACTAAGCTAAAACATCTGCACAGAGAATAAATTTCATTCAGACACTTCGAAAGAAGAAGCTAATTTTAACTGCTTACATTTTTGATTGCATCTTAAAAACTCATTAAGTTTGTATGTAGCAGGTCCAATTTATTTTCTCTTGATTTCAGTTAGTACTCCTTTTAAATGTCTTTTTGTCTTAAAAGCAGATTATGTGAGTCATCCAGAAAATTAAGGCTGCTTTTTTCAATTTTTTGCCAAAATTATAAATTGTTCAAACGATAGAAAGCAATAAAATTGTAGGTCGTCAGCCACGGTGAAAAGGAGCCTAATCCGCTACTTTTAACGTAATCTTGCAACACTGTTCCTCCTCACACAAGGTGATAAGCAAATTAATGTGTAGAAGGCCAAAAAAAAAAAAAAAAACTTTTTTTCTGTTTTTGGTTGCATTTTTTTTTTTTTTTTTTTTTGCAGCCAAATGTATAAATGCTCCATGCATGAAATAGAAACGAAACTCTCGTAAAAATTTCGACTTAAAGGGAGAACAATCGAAATACAAAGACAACTTTGAATTAAAAACACTAAATTATTTTGGGGCGGAATGAAAACTTCGAGAATCTGGAATATTCGAGTTACAAGGCTTTGAGTTATCGAGAGTCGACTGCATAAGATAAGCAATATAATCGTAACAAAACTGTTTAAAAGAAAGGGGGTTATGTAGACGCAGTACAGATTCAAATGAGCATGTGCAAAAAGCCACGTAAAAAGAGCACGTGTGAATATGTTACGATTATAAGGCGTAAGAAATACATAGAAACTGGGGACTGAAAACGCAATTGTAACTCGCTAGAGAAGAGAATGATTAGTTTTGGCTGAAACAAAAGCGATTCATGGGACAAACTCGCCCGACCATCCTAAATTTCTACCATAGATACTTTAAGATACGAAACACCTGTTACACCCTTACATGGACATTTTCACAGCATCACCATTTTGTGCGCTTGTTTCTTCTTTTCTTTTTCAATGTCATAAAGTTTCCGAAATAGCATTCGAAACTTACCGCGGGTTGTAACGGAGCCAGTGGTGTTTCAAATCTTGGCATGATGAGCTTCAGCGGCTCGTGCTTCATATTCAGTTCCTTGTAAGCCCTGCGAGGGAAAAAATATCTACTATAGTGACTCAAGCCCTAATAAGATAAGAGAAACATTGCTTTACTAATACTTTAGTAGAACCAAAACATAACACTTCATGTAGTTATTTTATTTTGAACTATCAGTACCCGCACAGCGATGCCCGGGCTAAAAATTTAATGGAGGTCCGTTGAATAAAAAAAATTGACGCCCTCTCCCCCTCTGATATGAAGTGATCATTTTTCTTTGTACAAAATGCGTACTCACCTTTTCAAAAAAAAAAAAAAAAATGACTGAGTTGGCGGTGTATTTCACGTATTTCTGCTTTAGCCCTGGCTAATGGGCAGTAAGTTACTGAATATACCTTGCCTTGCGTTCAATCTTCGAGTTGAACCGAACCATTGCTTCGGTCACTCGTCTGGTCTGCTGATTCTATATTAGCTACCAGTTTGTTTCGCACTCTTGGCTTCCTTAAGAGGTTTTCCACCTCCAGGTCGGTCACTCCTATGCCGGGCTGATGAGTGCTAATAAGCACGAAACTGCAGTCCTCGGCTGGAATTGATTGAGCTGGCGGTGTATTTCATGTATTTCCACCTTAGCCCTGGCTATAGAGCGGTAACTTATTGAAAGAAGTTCTTGCTTAAACATAGGTATAACAATAAAATGTGGATGGTCTGTGTTAGCAAAGATAATCAATACTTTAAAAGGATCGTTAATAACAGTTAAAGATCGGTTAAGGACAAGGGCATATATATCAGCAGTCCAGGGGCCCCGGGATCCTCCCAAAATTAGAAAAAAATATAGGTAATTATTATAGGGGATTTTCGAAACTAGGTGCACCAAGCACTGTTAACACCTGCTAATTCCATTACCCGAGCAATGCCGGGTACGGGAATGCTAGTATTAGTATAGATTTCATGTGCCCCACTCCCTTTGCCCGGGAAAATCTTTTTCAATATTTTTTTTTTTTTACTTATCTCGGAATTGTCTCGTATTGCTGGATAATCTGCATGAATCCGAATAATATTTCCAAAAACACTTGCGGGTCGCAACTCGCAACGGACCTCGTCCTTCGTAAATCGCAAACAAATTGAATGTGAGCAGGTGGGGCCTCAGCAGCAGAACACAAGTGGCTTTCGCAAAGGCCTTACGACTTTCACAAAACCTGAAGGCTCTTGTATAGCCACTGAAAAACCTGGAGCAGGTGTTTTGGTGGATCTAAGACTGAGTCCGAGAGATTCATTCGGAAATTTTGCTAAGTGCTATGAGTGGATGGCAGGAGTTTTCATTTGTCCGGTAAACTCTATTTTTGCCATAGTGGAAATCTCACTGAAGGTGAGATCCCCACGAGGACTCACACCCTCCTCAACAGCAGACTTAGCCAGGGAGTCGGCTTTTACATTGCCTTTTACTCCGACATGTGAAGGGATCCACTGGGAATGAATAGTGTGTCCGGGGGAAAGTCTGTGAAGAAGATTTAAGATGTCCAAACTAGTCTAATGAATAACAAAACCCCGATTTTAGAGATGTCAAATAGAGGCACGACTATCAGTCAAAATCTAGATATCCTGGTATCTATCCTCCATCTGAACAGCATTCTGCAAGCCCTTACTGATAGCAATAAGCTCTGACCTAAACACTGAGCAAAAATCTGGGTTTTTAATTTTGAATTCCAAAGCTCAGGTAGGAGTAGGTATTGTTACAAATTCTGTAAATAGTAATTATTTTTGTGATTAATTTGTCGTAATCTAGCTAAATTTGGCGTTTATTAAATTATCTTTCATCTAAAATTATTGTAGTAACGTAACCTGTAAATAGTTTCTTGTAATGAACATACAGCCCCCGTACATTCGGCTGAAGTATACGGTCCCTCATTTCTGAATGATAAAATTCGTGAATGGAAAAAAATAAGAAAGTGTAGAAAGGTGTAAGATTTTTCTGGAATATCTGAGAAGTTCTCTTTCGATGTCTATAAATAGCCGTGCCGCATGCTAAAAAGGCAGTCTCGATTGAGAAGTTGTACTGAGAGTGTATTTAGTTCTATTTATTGCGAGGCATTTCGCTGTGTTGTTTTGCGTATTTGAATGTAAATACGTGCGTAACCGTTGAGTTTACGGTGTTGATTGATATTTGCTTAATTGCTGATGATTAATTTATCAGTTGTTAACGATCTTTCCTGTACATAGTGTAGATAAATCTCCTGTGCTTTTCTCAAGAACTGTGTCGTCCTTTCAAGAAAGTTTAAAGTCGCACCGGATCCGTAACAGTATGTATACTCAACTCCCCAAAACACCACCATCCCGTCACACTCAAAATTCTATACACACTAAAACAAAACTCACTAATACGGCAAGCATTATTTCCAAATATGGTTTAGCAGAACTAAGATAAAGTTACCCACCCCTTTTCCTTCAACACAGACATTGGGTACATTCAACATGCTACTACAACTACGAGAGAATAAGGGTGGTTAGTTGTTGGAATATATTTGTCACCCCACAGAATTTATTACAAGTTGTTAAAATACATTAAAAGACATTTTGGCGAAATCCCACAATGAAAAGGTTCTGACCACATTTTATGAAATGTGTCCTCACTTTTTAACTTTCTTCTAAAAAGTTTTATAAAACCCGCTCTAGTGTTTGTAATGTCTAATAAAAATGCGTCTAAAAGCAGAAATTAGAATTTTGAAGCACTGTTTTTGAGTCACTTTCGGGTCCCCTGAAAATTTTCAGGGGAAGCTCAAGTCTCCAGGGCTTTTTGGGTAATCAGGCCCTGATGAGAACGGCAAAACGATTTGATATCAAAGGCAAAATAGGAGATTAACAAATGGCTACTCACTTGAGCACTTTGGGCAGCACTCTGTTGTCGAACTGAAAGAGGGTGGCGCGGAACAGCACCGAGGGGTCAGCAGGGATCTCATCACACTCCTGTAGGCAGCCGAAAGGATTCTCTGCCAGGCGTCCGATCGACGGAATTGTGTGGTAATCCGAGATCTGCAACACACAGCAACCGATCCCAGAGTTAGAATGGTTTCAATGCTTACTTAAAATCAACATTTCAAATAATGTTAACAGATAACTACTCTCTGACTCTTTTCCGCATCGTAATGAATATTTATATTGAGATTGAAAACGTACGTATAAGCTCGAATTCTCTCATTCAAAAAAAAAAAATAATAATAATAATAATAATAATAATAATAATAACAAAAAACAAAACAAAGAAAAAAAAAAGATATTAATTTGAATTTTTGGCATGTTGATTCAAATTATGTTTTACGCAATCACGAGCGTGTGTGTGTATGAATGTGCGTGTGTGTTTGTGTAGGCGCAAGTGTGTGGGTGCGTGTGTGTCTGTGTGTATGTATGGATGTGTGTGCATGTTGTGTATGCAGTGCGGTGTGTGTACGCGCGCTCGTGTGTGTGTGTGTAGGTGTTCGTGTGTGTGTGTGTGTGTATGTAGGCATATGTGTTTGTGTCTGTGTGGAGGCATGAGTACGTGTATGTGTGTGTGTGTAGGAGTGTGTGTTTGTGTCTGTGCGCAGGCATGAGTGTGTGTATGTGTGTGTAGGCGTGTGTGTGTGTATGCGAGTGTGCGTAGGATATGGACGCAACCTGGAGACTGTTTTCGCAAGAGGAGCAGCATCGTGAGGCCGGTCGACGCGGCGGTGGTGCTGGACGAGGGAGGTGGTGGGAAAATAAAATCATAGGGATTCAAAACAGTCAAATGAAAGCAATAAGCAGTGATGATTGCTCAAAAAAATCTCAAGAATTTTTGCTGTTTTACAGGAACATAAAATAAGATCTTCCTCAAAATTTCTTCAGGAAAGGCTATCAGTTGCTTAGAAATGGAAATTTAAATAAACAATAATAAAATTAAACATTTTAAAATAGGAAATTGATGTTCTTGATCCAATTTTTTCCCTTTGAAGCTTTATAAGAATTTTAATCTTTAACTTGACCTTTTCCAAGGTCAGCTTTTAGGAATAAGTCAATAAGTGTGATTTTATCCATTGTACGTCGAGATGAAAATGTTAGAAATTTTTTAAAATTTATTAATTTCTTTTTGTAAAAAAGGGAAAACATTAATGACTATTAAACATTTGAAATTGTTTTAAAATAGGTTTGTTGCATCTTTTTTTCAGCATTTTTGGGTAGGGGGTCAAAGATAAAAGTTTTTTGAAAGGTACGATGTACTCTTACTAGCGAAAGCCAAGGCACAAGGATGACAATCTAGGAGGAAAAAAAAAAAAAACTCGTTGATGCTTTGTTTTGTACCACATTTCATGTTGAAAAAAAGCAATAAGTATTCAGAAGAGAAAACCAAAGGATGTAATAACTGCAATATCAGTTTTCAACTTCATTTAATAACAAAATACAACTATCAGAGGGAAACGTGTTGAATGTCTCACATAAAATTAGTCTAAAAATCTGGAGGAATTCATCATATACCACAGGGTTCTCGCAAAATTTAGGGAACACTACAAGCGCGAAAATACCTATCAAACTCTTGATTTATGAGACATCATATTTATAGTATCTTCCGCAAAAATAGTTGCTTGAAACTTTCCTTTCACCCGAAATTTGCATCAGTACATGCAGGACATTAACGATGACGTTCTGAAGTTGGCAGCACAAAACTGATCTCTTGTTGCTTGTTGGACTAAATTCAACGATTCTTTCCTCAAACAATTTGACTTTTTCAACATGGACAGCTACCACAATCCAATTTTTATTCAATTTGATAAAGATTCGTAGCAGTTATTGATAGCAGTACCAAATTTCTCACGACATTTTCGCATTTTCGTTTGAAAACCATTTCATCATTTCATTTTATACTAGGTTCATTACTTTGTAACCACTTCTAGTGTCTATTTAATTCCATTATATCGAATTGAATCTTCTGAATTCTATTCCAAAAGTTTGGTAGTGATTACGGATGCTCGTTTTTATATTATTTTTGAAAGGTCGAAGAGAGTGTATTCGAATGAAAACAGAACTTAATTAAATTTTATTGAGATGAATATCGATGGCTGTACTCGTTGAATTGCTCCGTTTGCAAATCAATGATTTGTCTAGAAATTTTTCCAATACTAAAAACAAATGGTACTTTTCTGTCTTTCATTGCAGTGGCACAGCCAAAGAGAAGGTTTAGGGGTTAAAATCTCCTTAAAACACTAGGTTTTAACACACATTACGAATCCCAGTACTGTAGTTTACACTCATACAAAGAAAATTATGACCAAACACCCCAGCAGTGTAGCCAGAATTACCTTCGGGAGGATTTTTTTAAATTTAAAAAAAACAGTCCTTACATGTGTACAAACTACTGTATTAGGATTGGAAATAATGTTAAAACCAAGGCTTCTGGAGGGCGTTTTTGCGCCACTGTAAATGGTAATTTTTGGCTCTGCTACTGTTCCAGGGGGTCATTAATTTCAGTTAAACTAAAGTTACGTCATAAATTGACGATGGCATTATATCAAACCTTTTCGTCGCCGACCTGGCGATGCATCGTTGCGTTGGAGGCAAAACATTGGCGACAATAAACTAGGATCGTCAAGTTTGACGACAGTGAATTTAGGAATATATGGTCAAGTTGTCGCACATTCATGCCATTACTTCAGATCTGTTTTTACACATCCCCCTTAATGGAAAAATACCAAAACAAGTAGCAATGAGATGAAGAAATTTAATTTTTCCGTGTAATCAAAAACAGAAATGTTTTTAAAAAATGTTTCTGATTTTTATATCGTTGACCCGAAGACAAGTATAGTATTTTTTTAAAAAAAGAAAGAAAACTCACTTCTGGATCCTCGGCATCGATGGCATTGAGCTGCAGCCCGGAGGTGGTTAAATGATTGAAGATGACATTCTGCAACACAATGGGAGATAATATTTTAATGCATTCAATTCACTCTAGGTCAATTAAGTCATTTGATTCAGGAAAACATCCCTACTTAACCTTTTCTAAGGCTCTGAGAAATACACTTCTCACACATAATTCATTCTCACAAATCTTAACGAATTGTAAACTATTTAACCTTTATTGATGAGGCAAAAATTTCTACAGATTACACGGAAGAAAGTGGCAGAGAGCCAAAAAAAAAGGGGGGGGGACTGTAAACAGATTTTTTTCTGCTGCAACATCAGTTATTGCTGTTACATCGAATAATGTGTAAGCAAATGTTTCTGTTAATGACGAACCAGCAAATAGCCACTTCCCTCCCCCTTCCCCCCAAAAGCTCAAATACAGTGACCTCTCACTTATACTCGACCAAAGGGGACAAGGAAATTTTCGCGCACAATTGAGATTCGCGCATAAGTGAAAACCCCAAAAATAAGCTTAAATGTAATAATTTAACATCAGTTACAGTGATACTAATAGTACACTACTAATGCTAATGAATAAATACGCACATTATTTCCGTCTATGCATTGTAATTTAATAAAAATGTAAAATTTGCTGTGCGTTTTATCATTTTTCATACACTGTACAGCATTTAAGCGAATGCCTCAAAACCTAAAAATTATCGTGTGATCAGAGCTACGAGGATGCAAAAGATCCTCGATAGCCTGCGTTAATGCTTACCGCTTGACCACGACTTTTTAGTGACGTTAATTTTTCTATATAAAATGTTCTCCCTTCTCGATGTCAATCAAAAGACTAATTCCCCCCCGAATTGTACACTTCTGCGAAAAAGAACGGGATCTTGGAAGAATCCGAACAATGGAATGAAGGCGCTTAAACGCATTCCAAGAGACAGAACAAGAAGAGTACAAATCTTCCCATAAGCAAAGCGTAAATACGCGATTTAACTAAAACTTGAAAACATTTTATCGCGCATAAGTGAAAGGTGTATTTTAGGTTTCGCGTATAAATGAACAAGAGTTAACATTGTTTTCCTTTATCGCTGGCCGGGCCCGTGAGAAAAACGCGCATAAGTGAAAAACGCGTATAACAGAGGTCGCGTATAAGCGAGAGATCACTGTAACTGAATTTGGTACAGATATAATATAAACTCGCCCATTAACATGTTCCACTCTTTATTCTTTTAATTATCTAAGAGAAATATGGCACTGATAAATACTCGGCCATTTCCTGGTAATAAATTAGTTATGTCACATATATTACTATTTCAGAATGTTGAAGATTGTGAATTGAATAAAATTGATTTTCTTTAAGCAATAAAACATACCACTCGGCTTTCAAAAAGCCAAGCTGGCTAAAAGTACTCCTCTAGTTAGTAAACTCAAGTTATTGAAAACGTGTGCCAGACTAGTCTGCAACAAAGACAATCATATGCTATGAATATATCACTCCAGTGTAATCAAAAGGAAAAACTCATAACTGAAGGAAGTGTAGAAAACATAACCTACCAAAATTTTTAAATTTTCTTCGTTGTCGATGTAGGCATCACAAAACATGTGCGTTGAGCCCAAAACCACGATTTTGCCGTTCGAGGTCTGAAACAGAAATAGCGATTTTAAAACCAGAAGACCACACAGTTCAATCAAATTGTGTAACCATTAATCAATAAAAACGCACAAAATCGAATACCCACTTGGAACAAGAACTAAACCTTAAATATATTATAGCTAAGAACAGTGGTACCTAACCTCTTTTACCAGAGGGCAGCACCTCGAATCAAAGATGAATCTCGCAAACTAGATTACATATAAACTTTAAATACATTTAATTTTTTTCTAGATAGGGTGAGAGCGGAAAAGACGGTCAACAAAAGAGAAGAAAAAAGAAAAAAAGAAAAAGAAAAATTTAGTTTCTTTCAAAAGGAAAATACGATTTGATGCGCATTTGTAACAAAATTAAGAGAAAACGCTGTTTCTGCTGAAAAAGTATTACGTCTTGGGGTAAAATGCGCATTATGATCGGCACATGAAATCAACAGTTCCATTTTTTAATTCCCAATTGGTCTCTTTGCTGCAACCGACTAGCGAACAAATCTTATTTTATTTTACCTTTTGAAAAATTTTTTTTAAGACTGCATTAGATGGAACTGGCAAGTGGCCAATTTAGACGAGTGCAGTCTATCTAATTGAGAGCGAAAACAAAAAATTTAATGTTCGTGTTTCGTTCACGTCAATGTAACTCTGTTTAATTTTTAGAGACTAACACTCATCTACAAAAGCTGGCATCCCTGCAAAACAATAGATAGGTGCGTTTATTTCCGCCTGCAAAACGAATATTCGCCCTTCCATCTCATCAATGGTCAGACAGTAACAAGTACCATTTAGTAAATTTCAAAACATGCAAGCACTTATTCTGAATTTCAAGCAACCTCAATGTTAAATCATTAAAAAACGAGCTGATGTGTGCATCACATGACTTCCTTTTACTCCAATTCAATGTTATTTCCCCATTATTGGCAATTTTGATGTGATTCAATAGTTTACTCTCTAAATATCACCAACAGTGGCCGATTTGAAACGAAATTAAAAAAAAAAAAAAAAAATCTGCCAAATTTATCGCCAAGTTGGCAACAAAACTAGTCGACCAAACTTGGCGATTGCCAAGTATTTGCATAAATTATAACACCACTTGAGTTTGCATTGAAATTAACAATGATTTCCCCCCAAAAAGGTGTAAAAGACTCCATTTAGAAACACCTGAATGCTATCAAAAAGGGAGGTACACAACTAGACCCCACTAGGAGTCTACGTACCAAATTTCAACCTTCTAGGACATACCGTTCTTGAGTTATGCGACATACATACACATATACGCACTTACATACGTACATACAGACGTCACGAGAAAACTCGTTGTAATTAACTCCGGAAACGTCAAAATGGATATTTCGGGCGTCTACACGTTCTTAGGTACATATGTACTTGTGGTCGGGTCGAAAAAAAAAACATTCATTCGGGGGTGAGCAAAATGGAAATTTAGGTCGATTTTTGAGTGAATTTCTTTTTGCGAACACAATACTTCCTTTTTTGTAAAAGGAAGTAAAAAGGTTTCCAGAACGCCAATTCGATTTCCGAGATGTAGACAAGCTGGTCAATAATACGAACGCCATAAAAGGTGAAAGTCTTCATGAGAACTCTGATCAGCTAGTTAGGGAGTGAAGTATCGTTAGGTATTCTCACCGGATGGCTGTAAAAGGCACAAACAGGACGGTTCAGAGGAAAAGACACACTTCCGCTCGAGAGTACAGCGACAGCAGGTTTGGCCACGTTCAAGGTAGCGCCATAAGGATACAGGAACGACAATGCCCTGTTCAAGAAAAAAAATCAGAATCAGGAAAATGTTATGATTTCCCTGTTTACACTTCATACTGCTGGTTAGGTCTTGTTTCTTTTTCTTTTCCAATTTTAGACGCATTAGAATCGAGAAAAAACTACAGTCTGGCCCTGATAATTTGACCTCCGATCGGTTAAGGCTGTTCCAATTGTTGTTGCCGATAACAATTGTTGGCGTAATGCCAATCAAAGAATTTTCACTTTTTCAACCCAAACGAACACGTCCAAGGACAAAGATCTTTTTACCGGAGCCAGACTATACTCAAAAGTTTCTTTTAAAGGAAAATGCTGAGTGAAAAGAAAAAAAAAAAAAAAAATGACGCGAGCAGCACTGACTGAGCGTTGTTGGTGCCAGACGCATTCTTGCCGGGGATGCTCTTTCCCGCGGCCACACTGATGGACCTGTTGAGGACGCCGTTCGACACCAGCACTTCCTTCGGGTGGTGATACTTGTGGTACACGGTCCTCACCACAGCGTCTGCAACGACAAGAGAATTTATCATAGAGAGATTTGTCTTGTTCTCAAATATTTTAAGCAAGTAATAGATTGAATACGTGCTAACTAAATACAAAGGGAAAAGCATGGGGATACCCACCGTTGTTGACCATTATCCCCCTCTCTTCCAGGAGAAAGTTGATGTTTGTCTGATAGCTCTTCTCTCCACCCTCGCCCATCGTCACCAAGATGCTGCCACCGCGATCCACGAACTCGCGCAAGTGGTTGATCTGCAAGAGAGTTTATATGCACATAGGAATAATTTTCAACGACAGCGAATTGCATGAAAATCATAAGATGTACCAGAAAAGCACTAAGATTTTACAAATAAGAACGGCAGATTTCTAGTTATCGTATGATTTATTGCAATTAAGAACCCAAGAAATATTTGTTTGGTATAGTGTGGGTCTGAATTATTAAAACTTGACCTCGAAAATGTTTACTCATTCTTTTTTGGGGGTAATAGGGAAGTGTGATTGAAGATAAGTTGAAATGGGTTACCTTCGTAGTAATTTTGTAAAAGTATTCAAACGTAAGATCACGTCAATAACGATTCCCTATTTCACTGAATTGCTCAAAAAGCAAAAAACATTATAAAGGTCAAGCTCCAACTTATCAGAGGCACACTATAACACACACGCCGATGTTAAACATAAACTGCGCCTTCCATGTGCGGTCGGCTGAGTCAAGTTAAACAAAATTGTGGTAAAAAATGAGGTGAATTCCCCATTTGGCACCTATAAAGTCATCATGTTATAATTTGGAATTCAATTCTGCAAATGTCCACGTAGTTGTGGTTAGAAAAGCTATCACGTCGATAGCCTAAAACCAACCCTAATACTTAATCCAGCTCATTTTTGTTCATTGGTAACAAATCCTTTTAAATTTCAACCAAAGATGTTCCCCATCCAGAAGCTCTTTAACTATTCAATGATTCAGTCAGCCTCGGAGCAGAATAAGACGTCTGGGTATAAGAATAGTTCATACCATAGATTACAAAGTTTGGATCCTAAGCAGTTTCATGAAATAGTGATCAAGTTAAAAAAAAAAAAAAATACGTACTGCAACGCTGTTTTAAGCCTATGAAATTTCAATCATTGAGTACAGAACAACCTCGTTTATACGACTAACTGGGAGCAAAGGCAATCCGGATGACCAAAAATCCAGGTAGTTATGGGTAATAAACAAAGCAAAGCAAATCTTCAAATAAGCAAACCTACCGTTCGGCACAGTCGTTTGAATAAATCACGGTCAATCTAAAGCTTTATCATTATAGTACAGCAGCAGCGGTGTTTGTATTCTATCATAATTCATTATACTAGCTACGCGGAGCTGTAAGTTTAATCAAAATAAAAAGGGAATGTTCGACTTACTTATAGGTACGTTTTTCGCTGTCATAATCTGAAGTTATCAATGTAAAGATATTTTTTAAAGCTAGAAATTTGATCCGGATAATCTGGAGATACGGATTAACGAGGTCCGGACAAACGAGGCTCTACTGTATACCTGAATACTTGTTTATGCACGAAGTTCAGAAAGAGTGTAGAACAAGTGTGCATTGGCGTCACTTGGCAACTTGTTTGCAATCGAACTTGGAGGAAACAGAAAAAATATCTTTTATAACGCTAGGACCGTGTTTGTTCCTGATGGTTCAGTTTTAAATTTAAATGGAACTTTCAGTACGGCCCGTTTATGCACGAAACTCGGAACTTATGTACAAAAATGAAACGAAATTTTTGCAGAAAGTTTACTCACTTCTGTGACTGTGAATTTCTCTCTCGGTCCCGGCAGGACAAAGATTCCCGCCTTCGACAACAGCTCCGGCGAAATGTCTCCGTTGTTGCTGTAAATAAATTTTTGTTACACGTATCAGGAAAATCTTGCCAAACAATTGTTTAAAAGTCAAGACATCCATCCACAAATTCATGCTTCTCGCTTTATTGACAAACAGCATTATCTTCAAAAAAATATTGAATTTTGGAGAACGTAATCACAGCACTAACTGAGTTTACAAATGAGCATCAAGTTTCGTACTGTTCAAATAAAGTAAACATTCATTTTATATTCCCTTAGTATTAGAAGTACAAAGTCCAGCAACGCCTGTAATTTCAGCAGAGCAATGTTGTGTGTCAAAGAAATATCATACTAATATTTCTTTACATTATGATATAGCAGCTATGAAATAGGATACGTTGATGGTGTAGGCTAGTTCAACAAAATTGTAAATAGTAATAACTGTTTTAATAGCAAAAGTTACAACTATCTACACCTTATATATTGCTTTTGTTACCAGCTAGCACAATAAACCTATTAAAATTAGGTATTATTTTAAGTATCAATATTATCTATAATTTTCAGGTGCTCCCTAAGCAAGAGATCCTTAGGGCAGATTGCATAATCCTAACGGTAAAACAGGCTCTGGCTGAACAAAAGTACCTGCTTCTTTTTAAAACTAAAGCAACTGCAAAAGAGGCAAATCCAAAGAAAATTATTTTGTAATTGGATCGTTGGGAATGCAATTTATTGCGATAACAATATAAGAAAGCAAAAGCTGTAAAATAACTAGTTACACATCATTTAAAAAGCATACAACGCTCTAGTAGTGCACATTTCTCTCATTTAATATACTGCCGCAAGAAGAGCAGTATTTGAAAATTTCTCCATTTTTTTCCCCGCTGAAAATAAATCACGAAAAAAAAAAAAAAAGACGTCAAATTTCAACATTTAAGGTAACGGCACCAGTAACAGACATGCGTAAGACATCGCTCTCGGGTTAACTCAATTTTCTGAGTCTTTTAATGTGTTTAGACTTTTTAAAATATTTTTCTCTTATGCAACTACCTTTCATCTAACGTTTGGATCCTCCGAATTAGTTAATTTTATTTTTATTTGTTCAATTTCGAAAAAAGATTCGACCCCCAGTAACAGACACCAAAAAATCTAATGATACCCAGTAACAGATAGGATGAGAAAAGGATAAATGATGGCAAAATTCCCTTTTATATTCAAAATGTGCAAAAGTTCTTTATTTTTAGATCTAAAGCCTTATTTAATTCAAATGAACACGAAACACCGGCAGACCTCGTGGTAGCTGTTCATAACCTTCCACCACTGCCCTGTAAATATTAGCTATATTGTCCATTGCGGTTTGCAGAGTATTCATGCTCACTCAGTGAAAGCATATTAAGAGTTTCATAGAAACACTAGTGGTAGCCGCACGGCTTTGCCCGTAATAGAAAAATTAAAACGTCTTTTGGTTCGCCTGTATATTTACAAATAATGTGTGGTGAATTTTGTCGCCAATTTTCTCGTACCCATGTTACGGTTCCACGTTATGATAATTTCGTATCTCGCCGATTGGCTCGTGCCCATGTTACGGTTCCACGTTATGATAATTTCGTAATTTACTCGTCCATTTTACGATATTTTTGTTCTTAAAATTGGAATAATAATTCGAAAAATCGCTTCGAGGTGCACATCCCCATGCTACAAACTAACTTTGTGCCAAATTTCATGAAAATCGGCCGAACAGTCTAGGCGCTATGCGCGTCACAGAGATCCAGACATCCAGATAGCCTCCGGATGGAGAGATTTTCAGCTTTATTATTAGTAAAGATAAAGATTTATTCACAAAACACGATATCACAATACAAACAAAAAAGAGATGTTGCTACATGGAAGTTATCCCATCGTCTGCGCAGATGCAATATGTCGCCAAAAGGTGGCGTTGCCTCACATTGAAAGATTATTCATATTCATAAGAGGGAATGGAAGTGTGAGTGGCATTGATGTATTTACTCCAACAGTAAATACCAACTGGCTCGTGAAATTCACTCTGATAACACTAGATGGATGCACTGCATTCATGGGCCACAACAACATCAGTTTCACCCGCTTAAAAATCTTATTATTTTAACGGATTCGGTAAGGCTTCCAGCTTCTCGAAAGGACGACACAGTTCTTGATCAAAAACACAGAGAATTTATTTACACTATGTACAGGAAATATCGTCAACAACTGCTAAATTATTCATCAGCAATTAAGCAATTATCACACAACACCGTAAACTCGACGTTTACACACGTATTTACTTCCAAATACGAAAACAACACAGCGAAATGCCTCGCAATAAACAGAGCTAATACACTCTCAGAACAAATTCTCAATCGAAACTCACTTTTTATCACGCGGGACGCCTTTATAAACATCGAAGAAGTTTCCACAACATTCTTACTGCTTCCCGAAATGCGTAGACCGTTATCAAATTTTATCAATGAAAAGAAAAGGAAATAGTGGATCGTATACATCAGCCGAATGAAAAGGGGTTGTATATTCATTACGGGAAACTATTTACAGGTTACGTTACTACAATAATTACTATTTACAGAATTTGTAACATTGCCCCCTTCCTAAGGACTGCACGTCCCGGGCAGTGCAATCCCCAGAAAGGGTGCCAAACTTCTATCACAAGTTCACAAATACACACATTAAATAATAACCAATAATGCATAGGAAACACAGTAATAACAAGAAATATTACTAAACATTAAAAGCAAAAAAAAAAAATATCTACAACTTTTATGTTATCAACCATGGTTGTTTACGTAATACTCATGAACTATGGCCATAGTATGGGGCTAACCGATCATAATGTACAACCCTAGGTTTTGCATTAGGTGATTTTTGGATCCTCACTACGACGTCATTCAGTCGGTTAAGGACTTTGTAGGGTCCATCCCAATGCGACTGCAATTTGGGTGAAAAACCTTTCCGTCGGATGGGATTCCATAACCAAACCTTGTCGCCTTCGTTGAATTCATGTCCAGTAGACCTTGTGTCGTATCGGGTCTTCATCTTCTCCGCCGCGATGTTGATTCGCTCTCGTGCGAAGTTATGAACGTCTTCCAACCGGGCCTGGAGATCCTGGATGTACTCCTCAGGCGATGCAGGCGCATCCGGAAGACGACCGAAGACGAGATCACAAGGTAGCCGAAGCTCTCGTCCGAAGAGCATCTGAGATGGGGTATATCCGGTAGTCTCGTGGACAGCACTGCGGTAGGCCAGCAGGAACAAAGGTAGCTTCTTGTCCCAATCCTGTTGATTTCTGGAGACCATAAGTGAGAGATTATTCAGGATTGTGCGGTTAAATCTCTCCACCATGCCGTCCGATTGTGGGTGTAGTGGTGTTGTCCTAGTTTTCTCAATTCCGAGAATTTGACATAGGCCCTTAAACACAGCAGAGATGAAATTCCTCCCTTGATCGGAATGAATCTGCAAAGGTGTTCCGTATCTCGAGATCCAATGTTGGACTAGAGTCTCTGCTGCGGTGGTAGCCTCTTGATCTGGAATGGGATATGCTTCCGGCCATTTGGTGAAGTAGTCGATGGAAACAAGAATGTATTTGTTCCCATCAGCAGTTCTTGGTAGAGGACCCAGGATGTCGATTCCAATTCGTTCGAAAGGAGCTCCAACGTTGTACAGATGTAGCTTCCCTTTGCTTGTCTTCGGTCCTTTACGAGCAGCACAGGCGTCACAAGAATGGCACCACTTCTCCACGTCATCCTTCGCCTTGCTCCAGAAGAAGCGCTCCCGAACTTTATTGAGGGTTTTCAAGACACCAAAATGTCCTCCAGTCGCACTACTATGTATTTCTTTCAGAACATCTGAAATCCTTGATCGGGGAAGTAGTAACTGCCACCTAGATGTTTTGCCGTCGTCAGATTCCCATTTTCGGTGTAGCACGCCGTTCCGTAAATGGAGCGAGTTCCATAAAGCCCAGTATCTTTTTGTTGCAGGACTGAAGATGGAAACGTCCTGCCAGCTAGGGCGTCGACTGTCACTTTCCATGAACTCCAAAATTGGTTTTATGTCGGGATCTTCAAGTTGATCTTTTCGAACTTGGTCGTCACTCCATGGATCAGGTTCTGATGATATTGGAGTCACTGTCACCTGATAGGCGGTAGGGCTAGTCGTTCCATACTGTTTCTCGATTCGGGAACAATAGTGGCAGTTCTCAGGACAAGGTCTCCTTGATAAAGCGTCAGCATTACCGTGAGATAACCCTTTTCGATGCTTGATCTCCATGTCATATTCCTGGAGCCGCTGTATCCATCTGGCTATCTGGCCTTCCGGATTTTTGAAGTTCGAAAGCCAAGTTAATGAGGCATGATCTGTCCGAAGCAGAAATTTTCGGCCGTAGAGGTAATGATGGAAGTGTTCCACAGCTTTCACTATGGCCAGTAACTCCTTTCTGGTGACGCAGTAATTTCGCTCCGACTTTGATAAGCATTTGCTCCAGTAGGCGATGACATGTTCATTTCCGTCAATTTCTTGGGATAAAACAGCTCCGATGCCCTCGTTGCTCGCATCAGTGTCCAGGATGAAGGATTTTTCAGGCTGTGGATAGGCGAGGATAGGCGTTGATGTTAAAGCCTCCTTCAGTCGTAGAAATGCATCTTCGCATTCTTTGGACCATTCAAACTTTTGCTTGCTCTCCGTCAGCTTATGCAAAGGTCGTGCAATGTTGGAAAAACCCTTTACAAACTTCCTGTAGTACGTGCAGAGCCTCAGGAAACTTCGCAGCTGATGGATGTTTTCGGGACGACTCCAACTCTTGACCGCAGATACCTTCTCTGGATCGGTTTGTACACCTTCAGAAGAGATGATGTGACCAAGGTAGTTCACTTCCCGGCGGAACAAATTACATTTGGACGGGCTTAACTTCAGATTGGCTTCCTTAAGCTTTTGCAGCACCTTCCTAAGATTTGCCAGATGTTCTTCGAAACTGCGTCCCACGATGATGATATCGTCTAAGTAGAGCAGACAGGATTCGTAGGAAAGTCCTCTTAACACTGTCTCCATAAGACGCTCGAACGTAGCTGGTGCATTGCAGAGGCCGAAAGGCATCACTTTAAACTGCCATACGCCTAGTCCAGTTGTAAACGCTGTCTTCTCTCGGTCATCAGGGTGTATCTCAACCTGCCAGTAGCCGCTCTTCAAGTCCAGGGTCGAAAACCACTTGTGTCCGGAAAGAGTGTCCAAGGTGTCGTCTATCCGTGGAAGAGGGTAACTGTCTTTCTTGGTGATTTCATTCAGCCGCCGGTAATCGACACAAAATCTGGTGGAGCCATCTTTCTTTCGGACCAAGACGATGGGAGAGGCGCAAGGACTGGACGAGGGTTCGATGACATCATTCTCCTGCATCTCTTTCAGGAGGGGCTCAACCTCTTCCTTCTTGGCGAACGGTAGTCGTCTTGGATGCTGTTTAATAGGGGGTGTTCTCCAGTGTAAATCCTATGCTGCGTTAAGTTTGTACGGCCAACATCCTCCGATGCTGATGAAAACAGATGCTTGAAGTCATCCACCAATTGTTCCGCAGCAGTTCTTTGATCTTTCGATAATGGCGCACTCCCAACTAACTTCGATGTCAAGGATTCAGAAGACACAGTCTCGGGGGAATTGATTCTTCTAATGATGCTGTTTACTGGAATACAGGTTGCTAACACTTCACCTCTCCGGACATTCCTTGGCCTTTCACTCACGTTGGCGACTCTCACAGGAATTACATCCTTAGAAAGGTCCACAAGCGTAGATGCTACCAGCACTCCTTTTAGGTTATTGCTTAGGTTAGGGTATTTAATGAGTCCAAATCGAAAACTATTGCTTTCTTCAATGGAGCCAGGTATTAATGATTCTGACCTTGAGGGAATCGATAAATCTGTTTGGGCTATTATTTGATGAGCGGATTTTACATCATTTTCAGCGTTGAAGATGGCTATGTCTTCTCTCATCGAGTGCAGTTCATTAGTCTTGAAGTCGAGGTTGAAGTCATACTTCTTTAAAAAGTCCAATCCGAGAATGAAGGGGTCTGTGATAGCAGCAACGAATACCGTATGATGGTAAGTGGCATTTCCAAACACAATTTCTAAGTTCACTTTACCTTCAATCTCGATCTTGTCACCCGTCACAGTTTGGAGGGTAACGCAGGGCGGCGTCCATAGAATGTTGAGTCCAAATTGACGAGCCACATCTGTTCTAATGATTGTAACATTGGCTCCAGTGTCAATAATCAGTTCGCAGGGAAATCCGTTTACATATGCGTAAACAAACAGTCCATTACTGCCGCAATTCGTCGATGAAATCTGGAAAACTTTAAGATGGGGCTCATTCCAATTTGGCGACCTCCGCCCCGCGAGATTGCCATGGCTTAGTTTTTCTGGACCTGCGAGGGAGAGGAGGAGTCTTCCCTCTGGTTTCTTGGCGAGCTTCACAGTTTCTTCGTAAATGACCCTTGCCGCCACATTTCCAGCACTTAAGTGATTGTCCATTTTGGTCCTTGGGAGCCGAAATCCTTTTGAGGGTTCCTGCAATTTCTTTTATTTGCTTTTCCAGTTCAGCAAAGCGTGACGAAACCGGATCAGGCTCATCAGTTTTCACGCCGCGGATTGAATGGCGATCCTTGCGGGTTGCTTGCTGGGCGGCCTCCAACTTCATCGCATACACAACAGCAGAATTCAGGTCTTTGACATCCGCCATCCGTAGAGCTTTCTGGATTTCCGGATCTCGAACCCCGTCGATGTAGTAGTTGAGTGCCAGGTTGTCTCGAACATCCGCAGGACAGTCGCAAAAAGCAAGATGAGACAATCTCTCGACGTCCGCCGCTAGCTCTTGCAGGGTTTCCCCGGTTTTCTGGAAACGGGACTTCAACTGGAGTCGGCTGAAATCTTTCTGGCACTTCTCACCGAAGCGAAGCTCCAACGCAGATGTGAGGGCGGCGAAATCCAGGCGCTGGCTGTCCGGAAGGGTCTGGAGAATGTCCGCTGCGTCACCTCTCAGGGATGCTGCAAGATGACAGGCCTTGGTAGCAGAACCCCATCCGTTCGCTTCCGCCACTATCATGAATTGAGTTTTGTAAACCTGCCACGAAGTTTTCCCATCAAATGTGGCAAGTTTAATGGACGGTAGAGCAACCGATGTGGGAGCGCCAAACTGTACAGAGCTGCTTTCCGCGGTCGCCAATCTCCTTTCCACGTCCTTAAAGATCTCTTCTTTAAGTAGATGAAATCTTCTATCTTCTTCTTCAAATTTACTTTCTACAGCATTGAATCGGCTTTCAACGGTATCAAATTTTTCTTCAATAGCATCAACTCGATGCTCTATGTCATTAAATTTATTTTCCATCACAATCTTTACCGAAATAAGGTCGTTTTTAATTTCTTCTTGGTTAGACGTTAAGTCCTTTTTCAGCACCGTTAAATCGCTTTTTAACTGGTCTTGATTTGCCAACATACTTGCAGTCAGATCACTTTTTAATTGTTCTTGATTAGCCGCCATATAATTTTTTAATTGTTCTTGATTAGCCGCCATATCATTTTTTAATTGTTCTTGATTTGCAGTAAAACTTGCAGTCAAATCACTTTTTAATTGGTCTTGATTAGCCGCCAATTCATTTTTAACAGAGTTGATTGCACCAAGAAGTTGTTTTAATTGTTCATCCATTGCGCGAGTAATCACCATAAAATTAAAGTCCAAATTCAAAAAGTTTTTATGAAAAAAATGTCCAAAGTCACACTTACTCCAAGAAAGTCCTAAAGTAGCCCCTCGTTGGGAGCCAAATTGTAACGGATTCGGTGAGGCTTCCAACTTCTCGAAAGGACGACACAGTTCTTGATTAAAAACACAGAGAATTTATTTACACTATGTACAGGAAATATCGTCAACAACTGCTAAATTATTCATCAGCAATTAAGCAATTATCACACAACACCGTAAACTCAACGTTTACACACGTATTTACTTCCAAATACGAAAACAACACAGCGAAATGCCTCGCAATAAACAGAGCTAATACACTCTCAGAACAAATTCTCAATCGAAACTCACTTTTTACCACGCGGGACGCCTTTATAAACATCGAAGAAGTTTCCACAACATTCTTACTGCTTCCCGAAATGCGTAGACCGTTATCAAATTTTATCAATGAGAAGAAAAGGGATCGTATACATCAGTCGAATGAAAAGGGGTTGTATATTCATTTCGGGAAACTGTTTACAGGCTACGTTACTACAATAATTACTATTTACAGAATTTGTAACATTATTTTTATCCAAACTTAAGACTCTCTGTTACTGGACCCTTGTTTGTTACTGGTGCCGTTACCCTACCTATTGTTAGAATTCAATGCAAAAATGCGTTTCTTCGAATATCTCAAAAATTCATTTCTGCAGATGCTGCCGTTTACCCGCCCAAGGCAGAAGTATAATATATCTGCTATAGAGTGTCGAATGCTTTAAGAACCAGTCCGACTTGAAAAGATCGATGAGAATGTAACTCCTAAAAGAACTTGATGTAAAAAAAAAAAAAATAATAATAATAATTTGAATTGGGACATCTTGAATTCAAATTATGTTTTTCGCAATCACGAGTGTGTGTATGTAGGCGTGTGTGTTTGTGTGTATAGGGTATGTGTATGTAGGCATGTGTGTTTGTGTCTGTGTGTTGGCATAAGTGCGTGGGTAGTTGTGTGTATGAATGTGTGTGTGGGGGGGGTATGTGTGTCTGTGTACAGGCATGAATGTGTGGGTAGTTGTGTATGTGTTTGTGTGTGTGTGTGCGCGTGCGTGTGTAGTTGTGTATGTATGCGCGTGTGTGTAGGGCATGGATGCAACCTGGAGACGGCTTTCGCTATAAGAGCAGCATCGTGAGGAGCCGGTCGACGGTGATGCTGCAGAGGGTGGCGGCGGGAAAATAAAATCAAAGGACATCAAAACAGTCAAGTGAGAATAATAAGCAATCGTAATTGCTCAAAAAAAAAAAAAAAAAAAAAAAATCAAGTTAAAAATCGTGTAAAAGCAAGATTTACTTATATGTCTTGAAGCCTTCCATCTTGAGACGTCTGGAGAGGACGGAGTAGCCCTCGGTGAGGGTGAAGCTCTCGTTCTTAGAGCCATCGAAGATCACCACTTTGCTCTGGCTGGGGAACTCCTCTTCTGGATGCTGAGGAAGAAATGAAATATTTAGAAAAGATATTGGGTGAGTAAACGATGAAAACCGCAAAATGGTTCAGAACTATCAACCTATATTGCACACAGTTTTTTTAAAAAAATCCTGTAATTTTACGGTAAAAGTTACTGGCATCCATGTTGCCACTAACTTTTACCGTAAAATCCCGTTTTACTGTAAAATTTTTCGGTAGAATAAAAGAGAGTAAAAAATCGCCAAAACATTGACAGAATATCGACAGAATTCAATCTCGGGTCCTTCGTATTGGCAGACAGCTTCGCTGACCACCATAAAAGCTGTGACACCAAGACACGTCGAATGAGGGGAAATACTGTTTTAGATGCTTCGCACTGTAAGTCACGTGGTGTATAAATTGGCGCTGCAATCGTTTATTTTTTTCAGTTCAATTTGTGCATTTTTTTTTGTACTGTAAACACTTTATTTTACAGTAATAGTCACCGTAAAACTTTCCTGAATTTTTAACAGTGCACTCGTGATAGCCACACCATGTCTTTGGTAAGAGCAGGAAACTTACGCTCTCCAGATTATTTGCATGAATGTGCCAAAAACTACAAACGTTCGCAGAAAAGAAGAGAGCACAGGGGCGCCACGAACTAAAATTTCTGAGAGGGGGAAATTCGCAACTAACCCGAATGTACTCGAATGATAAAATAGGAGTATGCACAAACACCACCATCTAATGAAAAGTTACATTAGGAATTTGTAACATTGAAACACATTTAAATTTGGTAAATCGTCAGATAAAATTTGCACAATTGGAAAATTTTTGGTGGGTCAGAATGACTCATAACGTTTTTCATTAGAACGCCCCTGAGAGAGCGAAAAAAAATAAATAAAAATAAATCAGAAAAGGTTTTACAGCCATTCAAGATAACTTGGTTCCACCACTTCTCTATTTTTAACTGCCATAATCATAAATTTCAAAAGTGTTATTGAATCTACCGGCAAAATGTTCATAAAATACAGCAAAGTTATACAGAATTAAGAAATAATAAAATGATAACAAACATTTAAAACGAACTAAAAGTGATCCCTCCATTTAGTGTCACCTTGAGCCATGCCATAAATAGGATGTAAAAAGTATTTTGATGAAGGTAATGCAACTTTTAAACATAAAAAGGTGATTTCAAAGTGTGCAAAAACTCAATATTTTAATTTTATAGCATTGCAAGGTTTTAACATATTGTTTCTCAAAGGTTTTTTATTTATTTATTTTTTTGGTGGAATTCCATTACTTCCTTAATGCTTTATCAAACTTCATATAAGTTAGGCATCTTTTTAAAGATTTCTTCATCGCTTTCTAATCACCATAAGCCAAAAATGTCACTTTTATCACTCATTTTCTTAATCAGAATTCTGATCAAAATTTCAATGAATGCATGTATGATCTAAATGCAGCATTTTGAATTACAGTTCCGTTGTTAAAATCAGGAAACAAAACATTAAAGTTTAGAATGGTAAACTACACAGTATGATAAAAGGATATTAATGTAAGACAAGAAAGGTCGACAAGTTGAAATCATCATTTAAGAGTAGCTTCTAAACAGTCACTTCAAAATGATCGGATTGTACAGAGATCTGTGTACAGTGTCATCGAATTATTTTCGAAAATAGAAAACGGATGTTATAACCTTGCCTGCAGTGCGCAACATGGGCTATCTACAATTCTTTTCGAAATACTAAAAAAATAGGAAGTGGTGTACAGTACACACATACGATTCAAAGTTACCCAAAATAAATGAATACGTTTTCCCCCTTTTCTTTTCTCTCTTTCCTCTTCAGAAGAGTCTTCTTATCTCTTTCTTCCTTTTTTTTAAAACTTCGAAACGGTCTTCTTTCGACAGAGAACCAACCGAACGAAAATAACTTCCATCCCTTTGATATGAAAAAAAAAAGAGAGTCTAGTTCGTCAGCTGGTTTTTATGTCATACCGTCGTGCGAGTAGAAAGTTACACTACGTTCGTCATGGAACTAAAGTGACTGCTGAATATGATGTAAGATTACAAACGGAAGGGAGAACAATACTTGATTACTTTAGTGCATACATACATCAGGGGTGCCCACCCCTCCTAAGAGTAAGGGCGAACCTTGCTACCTAATTATCGTTAAGACCCCCCTCACAAAAAACAAAAAATACCCCTCAAAACAAGCCCAGCAGAGCTCGATCATTCCGATATTGGACATGGGGTACAGTTTAAATTCAGGGCCCCCCTAGGGCCCGACTAAGATTTTGAAGACACTGGGCATGAAATTCATTTTGTGCCCCTCTCCCCCACCCGCCTATTTTATATAATGAAGCTATAAAATATTTCGATACTTGCGTATTAACACAACCATGCCAAATTCGGTAGTACCTCATATCACAGTATAGTATTATACATTTAAAAAGTAGAAGAGATATAGTATAGGGGTGAGTGTTGTACCTTGGGACACTGCTAATTTCTAAGAATCTATTATTTGCAGCCATGTTTTTGTAATCTCTAATCCCACCAAAAACATTCTGTAAAAAAACTGGCCAAGTTTCGATGGAGCTGCTTGTTTATCTCTAAAAAGTAATGAAATCTAGACAAAGTGATGACAAGTCTAAGGTTTCTTACTGCGATTTCTTTATTATTATAGTTAATGTTGTGTGACTTGGCCATTAAACATTCTTTATACGTTAGTGGGTACAAGTCAATTTTGTTTACACGTTTTCCAAGTGGCAATTTTCCATCGTCAATGGGTAGCGGTTCTGGCGACAGATTGGTGCAATGGTGTCGTGGAGCACCTGGTTTTGTACCCTTGTGTACCATTTAACGGCCAAGTCACACAACATTAACTATAATACTAAAGAAATCGCAGTAAGGAACCTTAGACTTGTCATGAGTTTGTCTAGATTTCATTACTTTTTAGAGATAAACAAGCAGCTCCATCGAGACTTGGCCAGTTTTTTACAGAATGTTTTTAGTGGGATTTCACTTCTTTTTGTAGAAACATTTAATTTGTGTAATGTTCGAGTAGACTAAAAGGCTAGATTAAATTAGAAGATGTGTCCCACTACGCTGGACTTTTGCAATGACAGTCGATTTTTTTATGTACCAATAGTAGAAGAGGGCATTACCATATCTCTAATACAGCTGAGACCAACTGAGGGTTCTACATTAGATACTTCAGACTTTCGATTTTTGACATCAAATGAAGCGGCCCACCAAGTTGAATATTTTTTGTAAAGGCGGTATGTCGATCTCTAATAGTTTGGTTGGGCTCTTGTGTTTTCTAATCAGGGTCACTCCAGATATTCGATTAGCCTAGTTTTTATAGTTTTCCCTTTATGTGGCCATCAAACCCTAACTCTGTACCAAATTTCACCTCTCTGAGTTTATGGGAAGTACTAGTTCTATTTTGATGATCATGAGTGAGTGAGTGAGTGTCATAAATGCGAAACTTTGCTTTCGCTTAACTTCGGAACTAAATGACCTACAGACTTGAAATTTCGGATTTTAAGTATGTGATTATAGCTTACTGGATGACGAAAATTTCTGCGTTCTAGTTTCATCAGAAGGTTCTCAAATAGGGGCCTGAAAATGCGGCGAAATGGTTCCAGTAAAGGATGGTACGGCAGTGTTTGCTTCGCGCTCGACTTGGCGGGGGCACTGCCGTGCCCCCCGATAGCAACTTTCACCATTAAATGGTGCCATAGTAAAAACCAGCATCAAATGAGTAAAATTGACGATTTTATAAGAAAAAGAAAATTTCATGACCCCAAAGTAAATATTTTCTTCATTTTTATTTCATTTTCTGTCTTTGTACATGTACAACTGATCAACTGAATTTCTTTTTTGTTATAAGAGAGAAGTACATTAAATACACTGCTCGAGATTAAAAATGCAACACCAAGAAGGAGTGGTCAGAAAGTGATGAAATTTGGAACAAAGACAGAGACAGCAAGGAATAATAAATGATCTTAATTTCAAAATGATAGGCAGAATACAAAGCGAGAATGGCGTCGGCTCAGTAGGATGTAGGACCACCGCGGACAACGATACACGAAGAAACACGTCTAGGCATAGAGTCAATAAGGGTGCGGATGGTGTCCAGAGGGATGGCTCTCCATTCCCTTTCAACCATTTGCCACAGTTCATCTTCTGAACGAGGCAGGGACAGTCTGCAAACGGCGTCCAGTAACATCCCACACATGTTCGATTGGTGATAGGTCAGAAGAGTATGGTGGCCAGGGAAGCATCTGTGTGGCCGGGTGTTATCCTGCTGAAAAATTGCATTAGGTAGCCCTTGAAGGTAAGGGATCGCCACCGGCCACATTACATTATCCAAGCATCGTTGGGCCGTCATAGTGCCCTGAATACGAACTAGAGGTGATATGAAATTGTACGCAATTACGCCCCAAACCATTATGCCACGTTGGCATGCGGTGGGACGTTCCACAGTTACTGCCGGATTAGATCTGTCTCCAAGTAGACGCCACATACGTATGCGGCAACTATCACTGGATAAACAGAAGCGGGATTCGTCTGAGAACACGACATTTCGCCATTCTGTCGTCCACGTCGCTCTAGTCCGGCACCATACTAAACGTTGCTGTCTATGTTGTGGGGTCAATGGCTGTCTTCTTAGCGGACGCCGTGATTGCGGACCACGTGCGACCAAACGACGAGAAAGGGTTCTGGTTGACAATGGAACATTCAGGGTATCTTGCACCTGCTGCAGAATCGAGGAACAAGTGATTTGTGGGTCTGCTACAGCTTATCGGTGGATGCGTCGATCCACGCGTTCTGACGTCCCTCTGGCTGCCTCTGCCCCCCTCAATCTAGCCACATTTCGTTGTTCCAACCATCTTTGGCGCAGTCAATGCACCGCGCTCGCATCCATGTGGGTATCAGCTACGATTTGACGTACGGACCAACTTCCCCTTCTCAGTCCGATCACCATACCCCTCATAAAATCGTCTATATGCTGATAGTGCTTTCATTGACGTCGGCCTGGCATTCTCTCGTGTTACACGTATCCTCCAAGACAAAAACAAAATTTCTTCGATAATTCTCCACGGCACGAATATTGCCCATTCTGCAACTTCCTTCCCTTATATCTTACTTCAAGTGCATCGGAGAGCTGCGCATTTCACATCATTTACATAACTCAGTGATGTTCGTTTACTCTAAAATTTGCATAAATTTCTGAACACTCTTTCTTGGTGTTGCATTTTCAATGTCGAGCAGTGTATTTTGCTTATGAGAAAATAATGATAGTGCTTCTAGATTGACCATCATTTTGGATTTTCTTAAACCAAGTGGTGATTGTACCTTGAGTCAGCCAAACATTTTGTACCTTAGGAGACGTTCCAAGGTACAACATATGCATGGTTCTTAAAAATTAAGATATATTTATGAACATGGAATAATGTTCTATTCTTATGTAGTCTTTGAAATGAATTTAATGTAAGAAAATAATTCATAATTCATAACTAATTATTCATGACTTAATTCACTACCATGAAAAAGATATTTTTTTTTTTTCATTTTCTGGTGAAAAATTGGTTCAAGTACTTGGCTGTTTCCTGAACCATAAAGGCTTTACCATAGCACAACAGTCTGTGTCCCAAGGTACAATAGGATGTTGTACCTCGGGACAGCATGGAACTTTTACTTTAAATGGCTGGCAATATTTTATTTTCAAACTGTCTGAATTTTAAAAAATATATTCCATAGAAGTATGTTGAGGTATTATAATAAGACTTTTAGATTTCAAATTTCATTCGAAATAATTGACGTTGAAAATTAAAATATGAAAAGTGTCCCAAGGTATAACACTCTCCCCGATATAATAATTATATTTGATGTGGTTAAACTTTGCCCGTTGCAGTAAACCATAAATATCAAAATCATCTATGATATAACTTTTAATAGTAAATACAGACTAAACTTGGAGTGGTTTTAGGATTTGCAAAGAGATCAAGTTCTAACGGGGAATTTTTATCAACAAATAAGAGATTTTTTCCT
Organism: Uloborus diversus; assembly: GCF_026930045.1. NCBI lineage: Eukaryota > Metazoa > Arthropoda > Arachnida > Araneae > Uloboridae > Uloborus > Uloborus diversus. The sequence continues at coordinate 218,732,004 of NC_072732.1, forward strand.
TGTCTCACTTCAGTATTTGCAAAAATATCACTGATATCATTGTACTCTAGATTCTGAGTGAAAGCGTTATTTATTTTTATTTAGTATGATAAATTAAAGGAATTTTTGGCCCTCCTGAAATCTAAGAGGAGGGGCCTGTGCCCCGCGTGCCCCTGCGGTAATCAGGCTCTGACCCCCAGTAAAAATTTCATTGGCGCAGTCTGCGCCATGACCCCCCTTCCTCCTAGTTGGTAGGTGGGCACCACTGAATACACTTATATCACCAAAAGTAATCGAACTGTCAAAAATTCATTTTTACGAATTTCTCGAGAAAAAGGATATTTATGGAGGCAGTGAGAGCAAAGGGATGCAGGTGGACATTTGCAAGTTTTGAGAAACGCGTTTTAAACTCCAGTTCGAGGCAGACTTTCATTGAAAAGTTTTCCTAAATCATGCTGGATATAGCAGCACCTACCAAGGCTACTAGTACTATTCTCAATGGTACTAATCTCTTGCTCCAAAACGGAGGAGAGGTTCACCTACCATTTGAACTTCTGATCTTCAAATTTTTAATTTTGGCATATTCATCCCTTTGCTTCTTACTGTCTCAATTGCTCTATAACTTTTGTAACGCATAGAAGGTATGATTCAGCTGACATTTTCCAAAAATAATCAAATCACCCATGCATTAAGAGGACCAGCAACTAATTGAAAAAACTAAAAAAGTTTTTTGATCATCCTTCATCATAAATAGCTGAGAATATGCTGTAAATTTCAGATATCAGTCTATTTATTATTGTAAAATTATTCTACGGATTTCCGTAAAAGTATAACTTATATTCACAAAGATATAAGCACTTCTTTCAAAAATATCTATTTCATTCGAGTTCTTTGGCTCATAACACTTAGAGTTCGCCGTAAAACCTCACCAAACTTTCAGAAAACTTGACAGAGCACAACACAACCTTTTTTCTGAAATTTGAAATAATTTAAAAAAAAAAAATCTGATAAAATATGAGCATTTAAAGCAATTATCTTTTCACTGCGCTGGCGCAAATGATAGCAGAAATGTACCTTCAAATTTCGCAGCCATGTATAGGTGGCAACGTATAACTAATTCCCGCTGAATATCGTAAACATTTAAAAATATATTGTTGACCTAATGGACCGTATTTCAATGATTCCCGAAAAGCGACGAACCAAAAGGGATTGTCGGCCATACTTGCTCGTGATCGTTCGGTTTAATTCGTGATAAAAACAGCTTATTTGAACAATCCTTTAACACTCACCACGTATCCAAGAATTTTTGAAATATAGTTCATTTGATTGACAATATATTTTAAAATTTTTGAGGTATTCAGTTGGAATAATTTATAAGTTGCTACATATACTTTGCTATGAAATTTGAATGTTATAAATTGCTATCATTCGCTCATGATGGGAAGTGAAACATTAATGTTCATACTTTATCAAATTTTCAAAATTTTAATTACAAATTTCAGCATAATGTTTCTCTTGTACAGTGATGTTTCCATCAATTTTTCTGAGAGTATACTAGAAGTAATCCATTACGCACAATATGTGCATGCGATCATATACATAACATGTCATAATATGAAAATATTTGAAGCTAGAGGGTATACGCTATGTGTCTAAAAAATATTTGAGAGTATACGGCGTATATGGAGTATACTCCTGCTCTTGTATTCTGTTAAGTTTTCTGATAGTTGGTTAAGGTTTGACGGAAAACTGATTGCTGTGAATCAAAAACTCGTGAATAAAATTGATGTTTTTTGTAAAAATGCTTATATTTTATTGAATGGGGGGGGGGGGGATACTTTTATGGAATTTCATAAAATACAGTACAGGTGTGCGTACAGGGTAAGTATATACTAACTTCTGAAATTTTCTACTAATTCCACGAAGGATGATCAAAATACTTTTTTTTGGTTTCTCCAATTTGTTGCTAGTTTCCTAAATTCATACCTGATCTAATCTTTACTAGAAAGTGTCAGCTGAAACATGCTCATTATGTGAAAAAGGAAGAGAATAATTGGTCTCAAATTTCGTTCGACAAATTCGTGAAAATGTTCATTGAAAAAAAAAGTGTCCGAAAAGTTTAGGTTTTAATTATTATTAGAGAAATACATTGAATTTTTGTCATTTGTGACAATCTACTGCAGTTGACGTGTCTAATCTTTACCAATAATAAAGCTGAATGTCCGGATGTCTGTGATGCGCATAGCGTCTAGACTGTTCGGCCGATTTTCATGAAATTCGGCACAAAATTAGTTTGTAGCGTGGGAGGTGTGCACCTAGAAGCGATTTTTCGAAAATTTGATTTTGTTCTTTTTCTATTCCAAACTTAAGAACATTTTACCGAGCAAATTATCATAACATGGGCGAGTAAAGAATTACTTCGATTGCAACCAGGAAGAGAATTTGTGGTTCAAACCCCTCCCAGAACACTTGTTTTAACACTTACTGCCAATTCTAATAAGGTAGTTTATACTAGTGATGTTCCGGATATCCGTATCCGTATCCACGGATATCCGAGGGAAAATAAAGATCTGTATCCGTATCCGTTACTTTTTGGCGGATGTTAAACGGATCATTTCGATTCTAAAAATTTTTAAATATTTGAAAAAAAGACTCTTAAATTCCGTTTAAATTAGGTTTTATTCCCTATTTAAATTATAAGGTGTCGTTTCAGAAGCCAATTTGTACCCCCCCCCCGTTGCAAAAAGGAAGGGGAAATAAGTTTTAAAAGTGTGTATCAGTGTGTCTTTTTGCAGCATCGTAGCTCCTAAACAGATGAACCGATTTTGATAGTTCATTTTTCATTCAAAAGGTGACTTGATCGAAAGTGTTCTTAGCTTGGCCTCGTTTTTGTAGAACTTTAATTGCCGGAGATATTAATTAAAAACCGATTTAACGTTTTTCACAATTATGAGAGTAAAAATTTACCCGTATGTTAAAAATGTTGGCCCCAATTAAAAGAACGAAGTTTTCGTTTGAAGTTGATATTTATTTGAAACTTCCAACTTATATACAGTAGGAGCTATGATCTTGTTAAGTAAATTTTAAATGCAATTCTAAGTCTTTATACACGTGATTGGAAGCGATTTCATAGTCGGAAGATAAGGAGAAAAAGCTCAATGATTTAAAATTTTTACCCGCTGTCAGTTCATATTTGTTAACAAATGTGTGTTCTGACCCGCGAAATTCATCTTAATATGAGGTTGGCTCTCTGGGACATGTTTTTTTTTCTTCAAATTTTTAATTTAATATTAGTTTTTGTTATTGATTTGGGGTTTTAGTCCTGGATCTGACAGCACTTCTGTAGGAAAGTTTGAGTAGGGAGAATTTTTTTTCAAAAATGCTTAGTAGGTGTCCTAGAAAGTATTTTGGGCTCGGGTGGACATCCGCCACCTGGTCACTTCTCCTGCTATGACGTCATCAAAGATGGCGGCTTCTCGATCACATAAATGCTCATATTTATTTTAATACTTGACTTTTTTGCGTGATTCTTGCACATTTTTATATTAATTTATATTAACTAGTTTACTTTTACGTTACAGTGTTAAAACTTTCCCGAAAAAGTAGTTTCAAAACAATTTATTTTATTGTTTTTTAATTATTTCCCTTTTTGAAAATTCAATCTTTGAAATTATTTTTATAACTGTCAATCGTTGAATAACCGTATAAAATTATACTCAAAAACTATTTACGTAAAAAAATATTTATTTGCCATTTTCATTTGGTGTGACTAATCAATCCGAATGTTTATTAGTCGCTCCACTTAGGTGCGCCACTATAGGCGGCGCAGACATAACATTAGAGCGCGTTGTTATTCTTCGAAGTAGTAAGCTTGCAGTCAATGAATTATATGATGTGTTATGAGTGCGACTGAGGGTGGTTTTTGAGATGATGAAGTCAAGTATTAAAATAAATATGAGCATTTATGTGATCGAGATGCCGCCATCTTTGATGACGTCACAGCAGGAGAAGTGACCAGGTGGCGGATGTCCACCCGAGTACAAAATACTTTCAAGGACACATGCTAAGCATTTTTGAAAAAAAAAAATTCTCCCCACTCAAACTTTCTTACCAGATCCAGGACTAATTTTCATGTTGGGAGAAACTATGTTCAGATTGCAGGTGAAATCTTTTTTAGAAGAACTTTACATTGAGTCCTACGCTAGAGTTTGAAAACTTACAAAACATTCAGCAGAATATTTCTCTGGCATGGGAAAAAAAATCGGATCATATAGATGTAGATGGTAATGTGGAAAAACTCTTCTCGGATTTTGAGAGGTTTGTCAGCCGAGGAAGGAAAATGTAAGAGCAATTTTTGTACTGGGACAATTTTTTGAAACTCGTCCAACTTCTCAGAAATTTGATTTGTTCAGATAGACAAGGTATTTGGGAATTCCATTTAGGTACAGTGCAGAAACTTCAACCAGTATTTGCCGTATTTGACTGTGTTAACTACCAGCAATGGTCTTCTCTGTATTTAGAAGACATGAGGAGACTAACCAAGACAGCCCCAGAGGTGCATGAAATGTTCATGAAGGGGAAAAATGTTGTGAAACGATATGATCATAAATTTGCAGCTGTTGCTGTGGATATGGCATTAGAAAAAGTCATTAATAGATCCCAAAAAAGCTCATCTGGCATCTTAGGGCGAACTAAACAGAAAGATTTTGTAGCAGAATGGGAAATAACGCATCATGAACGTTTGATGTTATCAAATTTATTTCGAGAGGTAACAGACTCTGTGGCTTTTTCCGAAGGTTTGAACATTCACCATGAATTTTCAAAGAAGAAAACTCAGAACATAGATGCTAACAAAAGCACTGGTTTCCCAGGATACAAAGGAAAAAATATTAAAATTATTTAAGACAGGCGAAGAGATGTATATGTACATTGCGGAAAACACGATGCGAGGACAAAACAGTTAGAATATTAAGCACCATCCATAAAGCCATGTTGCCACCATTTCATTGCACCAAAGCGCAAAGTATAAGTGCTACAAGGAAAGTTACTAAAAAGATATCGAACATGTCATCCCACCGAATGATACAAATAGCTCAGGCTCGTTCGTACGGCATGCAAGAGCTCTTTTGTTATGAGCTATCTGAAAACTGTTCATTGTTCAATGATCAAGGGCTAATGGTAAAACCACAAAAAAGTGCATTGTTAAAAGAGCTGGAAACATCTTATGGTAGCACCAGTGATGATACCTAGTTCAAGTCTGATGATAAAACCTGTTTTATAATCAACGTCATGAACTCTGTACGAAAGGTTATGACAAATGAAAATAAAACCTTTGGTGGAGCTGTTTCAGGTTTTTCGTCATGCATCGGGAGCATCACCAAGAACTGTGGAAGAGTAGATTACATTTTTGACAGATATCGCAAATTTTTTCCTAAAAAGTCTGAAAGTGTGCAAAGGCAAGGAAGGTAGCAGCATCGTTATAGATGTGGACAAAATCTCAGAAGATATTCCATTGCCTGTCCAACTCAGCAGCTTTTGGGGACCTTCAAGAAACAAACTGATGTTGCAAAAGTTCATTGCTGATACAGTGCCACCTTTTTTGACTCAAGCACTACATAATACCAACTACACTACTGTCTGACAGTAGAGGAAGCTGACTTCAGAATGTTGATTCATTCAAAACATGCATCCCTGTGTGGGTTCACTAAAATCATTATTGTTAGCGCTGACACTGATATAATGGTGTTAGCTTTGTTTCACTATCTTACTCTTCAACGATTTGGTGTTCAGGAACTTTGGGGTGCGTACTAGAGTCGGTGATAATACACGATTCTTATCTGTTAATGATATTCACCGAAAAATAGGTGAAAACTTATGTTCGTTGCTTCCTGCGATCCACGCACTATCTGTATCAGATTATACAAGTAAATTTGGTACCAAAAAATCTGCTCTTCATTGTGCATCTGTAGAGTATTTGGAGAGTTTTGGCGTATCTTCTGACTGGATTTATATAGAGCAAAGCCTTAAATCTGCAGAAGAATACTTAGTGCAAGTAATGCGAAAAGGGTTATTCTGTAAATCTTTCGATGAACTTAGGTTATTGCTGTATCATCATGCGAAAAATATTGACACTGATAACTTGCCGCCGACTAGCAGAAGTGCTAAGGGTCACTGATTAAGATCATATTTTTACACATACCTACAACGACATTGTATTGACGATGTTGCTGTTGACTTAGATCCTTGTGAAATTGGTTTTGCAGTGGTAGATGATGATTTGATGCCAGAAAAGAAATTGCAGAGATTTCCAGCTGATTATATTGGAGCATTTAATTGCTTGAAATGTGCCAAGTCTTAATGTACTTGTAGAGCAAATGAAGTAACCGGTTGCTCTTTCTGTAAGTGTAATAGTACGGGTTTGCAACCAACTTGTAACAACCCCTTTTAAATATAATTTTATTACGTGCAGCAAAAAAAATAAAAAAAATAGTTATTAAGCTATAGCAGTAGTAAAAATACATTGTTATTTGCCTTAAAATCACTAATTGTAACTTACTGGCCAAATTTTCATTTTTGTTGGTTAAGTATTAGCATAAATTTGGGCTTATATGGGGATGAAAGCGCGCGCCCGCCATCTTTGATGACGTCATAGCTAAAAAATGTACGAAATGGCAGATGTCCACATAAGCTCTAAATACTTTTTAGGACACCTATTAAACATTTCTGAAAAAGAATTCTCTGTACTCAATCTTCCTATCGAAGTACTAAGCATTTATGAGAGCGAGTGGCCGCCATCTTTGATGACGTCATAGCAGGAGAAGTGACCAGGTGGCGGATGTCCACCCGAGTCCAAAATACTTTCTAGGACACGTACTAAACATTTTTGAAAAGAAACTCTCTCTACTCGAACTTTCCTACAGAAGTGCTGTCAGATCCTGGACTATTTCTGTTATTCTTCATTTTTGTTTTTCTCGGCATCCTTTAAAAAAAAGTGAGACTAAATTCTCTATTTACTGTTTGTAAACTTGTTCCCGGCTCTGTATTTTGTCGGTCGGAGAAGTTTGGTGGAATGGGTCAGCGCTGCATTTATGCTGAAATAAAATGGGGAAAATTATTTCTAGCCTGTCCAGTAGCAGCTTTACACTCTTGCTCCTGTATCCTACATCTACCGAGTAAGCTAGAAATAATTTTTCACATTCCATCTAAGCATTAATGCAGCGCTGGCCCATTCCTTCCAACTCTCCCTCAATTTTAACGGAGATTTCTTTAAAGAGTAAATCATAGTCTTAATTATATTTTTGTCGCAGTTGACATTTTTTGAAGAAACTGATATTATTCTGACGGGAATACCTTCCGTAACAAATTTTACATTTGGATAGTTGAATTGGGTTAAAAAAAAAATGAGATCCGTATCCGTATCCGCGGATCTACTTTTTTAACGATCCGGCACATCACTAGTTTATACACACATACGGACGTTTTTGACCAAGAACCGCACCCGGAAGATAATTTATAGTTGCGCTACTACCATAAATGAAATAAGAATAACTGTACTAAAAAGAAAAAAAAAATAAAGGATGCTCAAGGTCAGGTGACAGAAGAATGTTATCTGAGAACGAAAGCATTAAGGACAAAAGTCGAGTGCTCCGTTTCTTATTTCAGGAGAAACAAAAGGGTTAAAATCAAAATACTATATCAAATGATTTATCATTGTTTCAAATTATTGGAATTAAAAGTTTATAAAAAACAGGCATCTCCGAAAAAGTACAAACAAGAAGCATTCATTACAGGTTTTTAAGTGGTAGTCATTAAAAGTTAAAACAAAGCACTTCACACCAACAAATAAAAAATAGAATTAGTTTTAATTTTACTAGCTATTTTTTTTTTTCGATTAAATCTAAATTTGGCAAGAATATTTTGCATTGAAAAAAATGCAACATTTTTTTTTCTTTTGAATTAAAAAAAAAATCATTGAGAAACCATGTTTGAAGTGTTGCAGTCGCCAAAACTTTTGGCGTAAGCAGAGATGTTTTAAAACTTACGCAAGCATATTTCACATGGTGGAAATCGGGAAAAAATCCTCAAAAAGTAGTTCAACAGTTGTTTCAAAGAAAAAAAAAAAAAAGAAAACACGATAAAAAACCGCCCATATATTATACAATACTAGCTGCGTTGCCCGGCTTTGCCCGGTCTATTTTGAAAACAAAAATTGTGTCAAGTGACGTATATTCAACAATCAGGCATAAATAAAAGGAAAAAAAAACCATCATGCAAAAGTTCCCCTCCAAACAATGACGACATATATTAAAAAACTTTTAAGATATTAAAATAAAATGAGAAAGATGGATTCAAAAATCGTAACCATGGAAACACAAAATAAAATAAGTTTAAGAATTGAAAATGAGAAAGATGGAAATAAACAATGGATTCAAAAAGCGTTACCGTAGAAACGCAAAATAAAATGGTTAAAAACTTGAATAGAGAACAGATTTTTGAACTTCATTTAATTCACTTGTAACTTTTTTTCTAATGGAGATAGAGGGTTAAACCTTCGACCAAAGGTCGAGTTAGATCTGGAGTAAAAAATGCAGCTCTTTTCAATGGTGGCAAAAAGAGAACTGTAGGACAATTCCTTCACTTTTTATTGATAAATTAAATGAAGAAAGTAGTGCCTAAATTTCTGATGCCTAAACAAATTCGAGCTAAAAACGTAAATAACTCCCGCCATAATTAAGTTAAATCATTGAAACAAATTGCGTAGAAAGCGGAAAATTCTACTCTTTCCAACGATATATAATATTAATATATGCAAGTAATTTTTCACATCCATGTTCGGGAAATTTATGTGAAAATTGGGCCTAAATGGGAATAAAAAAAGAACTATTCGTCGAATTTTTTCGAACAGGTCTGCAATCCTTTTCAGGACTTAAAGGAACAAACTGTGAAAATTTCAGCGAAATCGGCCGGGTAGTTCTCGAGTTTTGCGAGTTCAAACACACAGACTCTTTTTGGAGACTTCATGTTATACTATGTAGAGAAGTATCATTGAAAATATCTTTGTTTCAAAAAAACTTTTTTACTGTTACAAAGGTAACATTTTCAGAGTAATTAATTTAAATTTACCATCTACTCCCCGCTTTAATCTATGGCACAGGGTTGCCCATTCATTTTCGAATATACAAAAAGCACGTTCAATGTCGAATTTAGAGGACAAATGAAGGGTGAAAAGAAGGGGGGGGGGAGCACAAAACTCATATTTAGCAATATCCTGAACCTCTAAATATTTG